>NC_056038.1:22077828-22377828 GCF_004379255.2 Salvia splendens
ATGGTGTTTTGAAATTTGGATTATGAAACTTTTGTTTCTATGCGATTAAGTGAATTTTATGAATAAAATTGTCGTGGGTGATGTGGAGTAAAGTGTTTGATATTTTGCAATGTTGGGAATGAATTAAATAGGATCATGCATGTATTTTTCTAGCCAATTCTTTGAAATTTTCGGCCCTCATTATTTTTGTAGATGAGAATTATTTTGTTTCCTTTTTGGTGAGACCTTTTTTATTCAAATTAATGTCTATGTCTAATTAATTGGGAATGTGAATATTTCCTTTTAATTCTCACCTATATCACACGTCCATGCTCTTATATTTTTTTTCTTGAGGAAATTTATTTATTTGTTACCTATTATATGAGAGTCTTTTCCCATAAAGAAATTACCAAATTTAAATCCTATTCTATTTAATTGAGGATTTAAATAATTTCCTTGTGCAATTCCTTATGGAAATTTTCGGACCCCACCATTATTTTCATACTTGGAGATTTAATTTATTTTGTTCCCTTGTTTATGAAATATTCACTTTTATTTCCTAAGTTGTAAATATATTCTCTCCAAGTAAATACCAAATAAATTCCTTGCTATTCCTACATGGAATTTTCAAAAATTTCCTCCCCTTCCCACATGCTTATTTTATTCTTTTAATTGTGGGATTTATTTAATTGTATTTTTCCCCACAATTAATTAATTAATTAATTTTAAACCTAACCCTAATCCTATAAAAACACCTAAACTAAACCCTAGCCCCCATTCTCCCTCAATTTTCGTGCCTCCCTCCTCCCTCTCCACATTCTCTCCAAAAACTTCTTCCACCATTGTTTCTTGCATCAATTGGAGTGGATTTTTCAAGAGTTTCCGACGAATCGTGCCAACGCTTGTTTCTACCGTTCATTTTCTTGATTCAAGAAGGTATAACTAAGATTTTCTTCTCATCTCCTTCATTGAAACTTTATTCTTGAATCCTACATGCATATAGAGGGTGTAGAATTGATAGATCGCAAAAATTATCGATGGGAAGGTGTTATTTCATAAGAACTTTGATAATTATGTGTTGTTGATTGAGTTCATGTGAAATTTGATTTAAATCTTTGGTGAATGACGTGAATTTATGTGCAAACATGTTTATGAGAAACTTTTAGGCATGATTGTGTGTTATAAGCATGCAAAATTTGTATTTGTTTGATTGAAGAAGAAACCCTAAATTCGAAATCATGAGCCTGAAATCTGTGACGTTTGATCAGTGGATTCTGATGTGTAATTGACCCATCAAACAATCGAATTTTGATATGAAATTTTTACTGAGTAAACATCAAGGTATTTTCTGTGTCTCGTGTAAATTTCAGCCCATTTTGTAGAAGAATGAAATTTTAATAAATTTTTGAAGTTGATTGCGCAATTCTGCCTGAAACTTGTGTTCTCGCCAAGAATGTTTCGTATTCTGCTTGACCAACAAAATGACCTCCGTTTGATGTGATTCTTGAACTATATAATAATTTGAAGTGTCTTCTGAGTTGTGTAAAATTTTCAGCCTTTTTGGGCATTGGATGAATTTATGGTGAAATTTTCAAATGAACTGCGCAGTGCTGTCAGAAATTTTATGTTCCGACTAGAGGGTTTAATATTTGTTTTGACTGACTAAACGACGTGTTTTCAGTGTGAAGATTTGTATGGATGAACTTGAATGTGTCTTCTGTGTTGTAACCAAAATTTAGCTTCATATGAGGTCGGGTGAATTTTTAGTGATATTTACAACACGGTCGCGCAGTTCTGCCAGTTATCTGCCTTGATAAAATGACACTTATTTTCAAGTTTAAAAGTATTATATGATGCATGTATGTCCAAGGAACATGGTTAATGGTGTAATCACGTGCGATAAGTTGAAATATACTACGGTGTGTTTTTCCATCTATGTGATGAACGTTGGGTTGGGTATTTGAGAAAAACGATGAGAGAGAAACGATAGGACATGCATAGTAATATGATTTTGTGGAAGGCTGACTTGTGTTGTCGTTGACAAGGGTGATTATGTATTCGTGAACTCGAGGAACGAGAGTTGCCATAAGTTGGATTGTGAATTGTTAAGCGAACGAGGTGGGCTTTCTTTTCAAACCTCTTATTTTTCCGAAAATACCATGTGGCGTTATAAGGGTGGTTTAACTTGTTATGTCATGCCATGTTGTTTTTGGTTTATGAGATTGTTGCCTGATGCCTAGTTCATCTGAGTTTACTCCGTTAGGGTATATGGCTGTGTTGTGAAACGAATTCGGGTCTGAGTAGGGCCGCAAACCCTATCAGGCTGTGTACACTGGTGGGATCGGGAGCCGTCCTTGCTAGTCGGCCGGTCTCGTGGGCGAATAGTGTGGCCACACTTTCGTCGCACATGGAATGATGATTGTGATTGATGGATTGTTGAGAAAATGGGGAGATTATTTGATTGGCCAGTCTATGAAACGTTTTTGTGTTCTCGTGATATTTCTTTACTACGTATAAAACTCGAGATCACTGGTATGGATGACATAACTAATATAAATTGTTTTCGGCATGAGCCCATTGAGTACAACAAGTACTCAGCCCTGCATATTCTTTTTCTTTATGTGCAGGTTGAGCGGGATGTTGTGGAGGATGTTGAGTTGGCCTAAGAACCTAGGATGCGTTATGTCTTCATACATAGGCGTTATCCTTGACTCTCTTTAAACCTTATTTCCGCTGCTATATTTTGAACTATGTCTCAAGACTCTAATATTTTTCGTACTGTGTTTGAGCATGCTTGGTTGTGTTAGGTTTTAAACGAGTATTTACATTGTTATCCGAAAATGGTGTTTCCGTAAATTAAACTAAATGTTTTTCTTTAGAAGTTAATTGGGTTTGTTTTAAAGTTTATTTTCTCCGCTGCTTCTTTTAAACGTATGTATCTTAAGTCATTTCTAATTAATAGTGAATTTATAACATTAAGTTTCTTTAAACTAAACATTTGTTGTCTAAACTTTTAATGAACTAAAATGTTCTTCTTTCTTTAAAGCTAATTAAGTTTCCATTAAAGTGCTATCCTTAAATGTTGTCGTTTTTGTTGTCCCTTGGTCACGATCACCGCGATTGTGTATGGGCGGTCGTGACATTTTGCCATTGAAATTCTCTTCTTCTGTTGAACACAACCTGAAAGGTTTAAACAGAGAAATTAGAAAAAAGATTTCAGAGGTTTGGTAATACATTCCGAATATAGACTTTCAGTAGCCAAATTCTCGGTATCTGTTAGACGGCAAAAGTTTGAATTATGTATTTTCCGAATCATTCGTGCAACCAATACAAACATCTTAGCCAGAAAATAATAACTTAACAAAACAGGAAAATGTTAAGTAGGTCAAACGTCTTACATGAATTGCAAGTGCTTGTATGCGATAGAACACCGTAAAATTAAATCTTATCATCCATATGGTATTCTCCTTGTAGCAGCAGAATTGTCAACAAGAAGCTTCTGAAAAACATATGGATATGCAGCTTCAATCCTGCAGAACAAACAAGGGAATCTAGTAATAGTTTAAAACATTATCACTGTGCACACACCAAGTTGAAGATGAAAAGTAGTACTCCCTCCGTCCCAAGGAATGGGTGCTTTATGCAACTTTATTTTGTATATTTAGTAGAGAGAATAAAGTAGAGATAAAAGCTTTTTCTACTTTTAGCAACGGTCATCTTCATTGGAATAAACTAAAAAGGAAAGTGAGGCACTTAGGTATATATTAAGTTGATGTCCATGTATAGCAACTCATATAAAACATGTACCATATGGATGATAATAAGAACCATATGCAAGTCAGATTATCTGATGAGATGGTAATAAGAACCATATGCTTTAAAATTATGGATGCTACCATGGTAAAACGCCTTATGTTAGTCCCAGGTCTAATCACATCCATTTCCGTCAAATCATACACAAGAGATGCCCAATCACCATTTACAATGTGAACTACGGCACCAAGCATGGCGTACTGGTGCTTCTTCTCCATCCGACAGAGCAAGCCAAAATCAAGGAACCTATTCCAGTAAATCGGTAAAGAGAAGCATTCAAGTAGTAGACATCATAATATAACTAATCCATGATCAAACTTGTTTTTAGGATTGAAATTTTATTTAACGTATATGTGCCTATTTATGAACAGGTGAGTACCCAAGTTTCCCAGATGATGTGTAACGCAAAGCATTAGGCCAGTCTCAAGAAGTTGTATAAGTCATGCCTCCACACCTTTGCTAACCTAAAGTAGGATAGCAGTACCTAAGAGCTTTTAAATGATACAAGAATGCAGGTGAATCACGAAAAATAATGGGACCAGTCCGTCCCTGTGATACGTTAAAATGCAAAGTCTAGAAATTATACTGTAAGTTCTAATCTCTATCATGTGAGCTATGTATAAATTTTAACATATCTTTTGTAGTGCCTGCCACTTCTCCTTCATGTGTATCTAAAATTAAGAAAAAAAATCTAGTACTCCCTTCGTCTACAAAAAATAGTCCCATTTGTGGACGGCACGGGCTTTAATGAGAAATTGGTAAAGTAAGTAAAGTAAGAGAGATATGGAAAAAAAGTAGGTAAGTATGGGAGAGAGAAGAAAAAGTGGATAAAATATGAAAGTGAAACTTTCTATTTTAAGAAATGGGACTATTTTCTTTGGGCATCTCAAAATGGCAAAATGAGTCTATTTTTCGTGGACGGAGGGAAGTATTCATTTGTTTCTGCAATAGAAGCTAAATTAGTCGTTCAACGTTATTATAGGGGAAACAGGAAGATCTAACTACTTTTCTTGGATACAGAGTACCAATACCAACAACTTATTTTTCATATCTTATAAATTAACAATTAATTTACAAAAATAATTGTATTATAATTAGTTATTTTTACATACCAGTCAAATTTCAATTCCCACACTCTCGAACTCAAAATTCTCACTATCTAACTACCATTTCTCTTTGTATCCAAATACTTTTAGTTTATAAATTCTTGAGAACCGCTTGCCTATCTTAAACACCATGCGATTGCTTTAAAACCAAACCAACAAGCAGGCCAAACACCTCCTAAATAGTTATAAAACCAAATCAACATCCACGACGGAAACCGGAGCGCCGCCGCCTGGGGATCCTCCACATTTCGCAGCCACACAAAATCCTCCACCGTCTTCGAAGCCTCTGGAATCCGAAATGCCTTATTCGCCCACTCCAATCCTTTGCTCAAACCATCACCTATAAACTTCACATCCTTATGCACTACTTCCAATCCTCTGCTCAAGCCATCTCCCATAAACTTCACATCCTTCTTCACGACTTCAATGACGTTCCCCAGCGCGCCGCCATTTTGCTTCCTACTGTTTCTGCTGAGCTCATTGCTCCTGCCTCCAGGTGGAGTTCCGCCATGGCATACAACGGGAGACGGCGGCGATAAGACCATCCACTATAGGCGGCCTTCCCCAATAGCTCCCCAAACTTCTTCAACCAAATCGGCCTGGAGTGTGGTATGTGTCGTGCTCCTGCGCATATCACTGAAACGTTGGATCAAATATTCATTGCTCCGTGGTACGCCCATCTGGATCGGCGCGGAGGCGAAACCGTTACTTGTACTTGCGCCCTCTTCCGGTGCCCAGCGCTCTGCCGAAAATCATTCATCTTCTATTATCATGTTATGCAATATGATACATGCCAACATAATATTTGCGACATCATCTTCGTGCCAAACTCGTGTCGGACACCGTATAATGGCCCATCGCGCTTGGAGGACACCAAAAGCTCGCTCAACATTCTTCCTAGCACCTTCTTGTTTCCGTGCAAAGTATTGTTTCTTCGGTCCTACCGGTTGGCGAATTGTCTTGACGAATACGGGTCACCGAGGATATATCTCATCTGCCAAATAGTATCTCATAATGAGGTGTATTTATAGGTAAATTAAATTGAATAATAAAAAAAAAATTCGGACGTCTGCCCCGGAATAGGCCCGCCGGGCACCGCCCAACTATAGGCCGGCGCGCCTATCGCCCCGTCCCCCGCCATCGCCCCGTCCTCGCCCCCTCTGAGCCGTCCGTCCCCTTCTTCCTATAGTGGATGCTTAACGACGCTATAGACTGCGCCGATTTTCAGCCGCAGAATTAGGGGGAAATTGAGCCGATTTTATATGGGAAGTTGAGCCATGGATGGTTTTCGTTGTTTGCAGTGGAGAAGCAGTGCGCTACGGATAGAATGCAGTATTTGCCACACATAAATTTCAGTTGCAAAATCAAATTTATTTATATTATATACTACTACCTTGTTCTTTAAAATTAAACTAACATTAATTTTGAATTAATGAATACAAATTCTAAATAATTCAAACACAAATAAGAATTAATATCATTATATACACTATAAAACAAATATAGTCTCTATGTTCCATTCTATGTAGAGCATTTTTTATTTGGCATAAAATTTTATACATATATTTATTTGTGAGATGAGCTGAGAAGAATAAAGTAAAAGAGAAGATGAAGTGGAGATAATGCTTTTCCATTTTAAGAAATGTGATAATTAAAATGGGACATTCAAAAAAGAAAATGATTCAACTTAGTTGAGGTCATCCTAAAAAGGAATAAGACTCAATTTAGTTGGGACGGAGGAGTGACACACTATTAGATACTCCCTCTATCCCAACGAAGATGACCCTTTCCTTGGGCAGTACGAGATTTTATGTATCTTGTGTTTTAAATGGAAAGAGTATAGTAAAGGAGATCGAATAAAATAGAGATAAAGATGTTTTCATTTTTAGTAATGGATCATTTTCAGTAACACAAATTAAAAAGAAAAGTGGGTTATCTTCAATGAGATGGAAGAAGTATTAGATATATAGTATTTCAAGAATTTTGAAAACATGATTAATTAGATTTATTTTTAGAAAATCAATAACAAACATAATAATTACACTCCGACAACATGTATAGTTGAATCAAAAATATATTAATAGGGTGTCATTACACAATCATGTTAATCAAAAATATATTAATAGGGTATCATTACACAATCAATTAGAGTGTATATGTTTCTTAATAACATTATGTGTATCAACTTTTAAATTATTCAAAAATTCAACTGAATCTATCTCAGCACAATCATTTGATGTTTTAATCTGACTTCAATATGCCATCAGGCATCAGAGCTCAAAAAGAGGAACATACCTTGAGTTGAAGAGAAGTGGACGTTGAAAACTTGAAATAATGACAGGAATGAGTAAATGAGAGTGTGGGTGTTTGAATTTGGAAGAGAATTGGTAATTTTATGGAGTGGGGGTCGTGTGCAAGGAAGGAATTGAAAGTGGGTGGAGAAAAGGAAAGCAAAACTAACCTTTTATAACTGAAATCGCGTCTGCCGACTCGGAAAACGACCGTTGAGCGGTACTTGTGAAACGGCGCAACTTCACCGGGTCGCTGCGGCCCACACAACGACCGCTGCAGCCCGCCCTAGGTCCCGACCATGCACCTGCAGACTGAAAGAGAGCGACCCCTGCGTGCAGCGGTCGCTAGAAATTAAATATATATATTTTTTATATGTGCACAGTGCACGAAATTTGATGAAATAAAAGAAAAATTAAAAGACATAGAGAAAAAAACGTTGGGTTGCCTCCCAAGAAGCGCTTTTGGTTTAAGTCGTCAGCTCGACATCAAGTAGCCTTTTTTAAGTCGGTGGACTGATAATCGTTATCTTTCCCACCACAAATGGAATTAACTTGTTGTATATTTTCTTCCACCATTTGAAAGTTCCATTTGCGGTCTTGATGGCATAGACCTCGGAGTCAATGAGATGCAATGGCTTCGGCCTCCTAATCGTCCTTTCCTGAAAGGGAGTATGCAAATGCTTAGGCTTTCTCTTTTTAGTGCCTTGAGGATTAGGAGTAATGAGTAATTATGAAAATAGAGGGTTTAGAAAGATCTTCCCCTTTTGATGGGTTGAAAGGTTTGACTTGTCACACATCATGATCATTCTACATTTCTCTTCTTTCTTTGCTCTTCTTACCTCTTCACTTTTTAGCATTGTACTTTCACTGTAGAAAGTTGATTTGCTTCAGGTGTCACTTATTGTGATCTCGCCTCTGTTAGGGTTTGTATACTAGAAATCACCTTTCGAGTGATTGAATACTGTAAAAACTCTAATAATTATTTTCCAATGAATGCAACAGATTATTTTTGTCGTAATGTTGTTATGTTTTACATTTAATGGATGTTTATTGCATATTTAAATGTATAAGCGAACATAACATAAGTCTAAGTCTTTGATCTAGTAGACCGGTTGTGGGCTGCGCTCAATTTAAGGTACGCGGTCAATTCTGAACAAAGAAAAATAAGAATTTCACAACCCAGATAGACCTAGACTACCTATCGTGAAAGGTTGCAATGTTAGTCTGATTATTTCTAAGCCTTATTGAAATATGATGACGTTGGTGTGGTATAGCACTGAATGGATCTAACAGCAAGACGAGTCTTTATGCTATCTACTGAAAGACGAGGTCTTGAAAATTAATTTCTTAATCAATGTACGTTAGCATTGAGCATACGATATTGAGTATCTACTACTTTGACTTACCAAAGGTGCGGGTTTTTCGTCACCCAACGATCCAGGTATATTGGGTAGTGGTGATTAGTATCTAGTAGTGCTAGGATTGCTATTATGTTGAATCGTGCGCGAGGAGAGTCTCGTTTGATAACATCCACAAGAGGAGCTCAAAACAAGGTTTTATTATTCGGAACCTAGCTAGTTGGAGTTTAATTACTCTATGAATAATAAATAAGAGTTTCTTGCTAAGTCCACTCTTGGAGAATATAATATGTTAATTAATTAAGTCCATAACAGACATTAATTAATTAATGGATGTTTCTATCTTAAGAGCGGGAAATGAATTAAACAAATAAAAGGAAACCCGGAATACTTGTAATTTCGGATTTGGAAAGGTAGTGCAATATTACTTCTGTAGTGGCTGCTTGTAATATTCTAATATAAGCTTATATTAAATTGTGGGTTCAATTTAATTAGTAAAAAGCTAATTGGGTGAGGTCATGTCCAAATTCTTCTTTAGATCCCTGACTGGGCCCAATATGTGACTTAATATAAATAGGAGAATAAAGGAGACATAAAACATAACAATTATTGCTCAGAATTTTTGTCCCCCTCAGAGAAAGAGAGAGTTCGAAAATTTGCCTCCTCCGTGAACTGAGTTCTGTCCTAGTACGCTGGTGAGATTTGCCCACACAAATATCAGTGTACAGTCCGGGACACCATTCAGAAGATCTGAGGTCGAGTATTGAAGATCTTCACGTGGAGACGGAGCAAGCCATCATCGATTCTTGATTGAATCCACGAGGTAAATTGGCTAATTCTGTAGTAAGCATGTTTTAGGGATTTTTTATATGCTAAAGCATGTTTTAATTCAAGTTATGAGCATGATACATGTGATAATTACGCGAATAGAATTTGTCTAAATAATCTGCTAAATAGATCAAATTTATGTGATCGGAAGAGAGAGTTCGAAAATTTGCCTCCTCCGTGAACTGAGTTCTGTCCTAGTACGCTGGTGAGATTTGCCCACACAAATATCAGTGTACAGTCCGGGACACCATTCAGAAGATCTGAGGTCGAGTATTGAAGATCTTCACGTGGAGACGGAGCAAGCCATCATCGATTCTTGATTGAATCCACGAGGTAAATTGGCTAATTCTGTAGTAAGCATGTTTTAGGGATTTTTTATATGCTAAAGCATGTTTTAATTCAAGTTATGAGCATGATACATGTGATAATTACGCGAATAGAATTTGTCTAAATAATCTGCTAAATAGATCAAATTTATGTGATCGGATTTCACGCAAGCTTCCGCTCCCAACCCCTTCAGCCTCTACCTACATCAATAAGAGCTTAGCAAATGGCTACAAAATTTCTGCCCAAAATTAGAGGTACTTGCTTGTCTACTTTCATATCCAAAACAAAGAAATCGACAGGAAATATAAAGTCATCTACCTTTACCAAAACATCCTCAATCATACCTACGGCCTTTGTTGCAGTGTTGTAGCCATCCTCAAGAAAACATTTGTCGATTTGTGGGACCATATGTTTAGCTTTCCGTAGTACTCCAAAAGCATAATATTGATACTAGCTCCCAAGTCCCAGAGAGCCTTGTCTACTTTGTCATTCCTAATGGAGCAACGTATGATGAATTGTCTTGGATACCTTTGTTTTACGGCCCTTTGCTTTTGATGATTTCACTGCAGTGAAGAGATAGCTTTAGTCTTCTTGAGCTTTTGCTTCTTGATCACTGTCTCCCTCAAAAGCTTTGCGTACCTACGAATTTCCTGCAATGTATCGACAAGGGGAAGGTTAGTATGAACTTTACAAAACATATTTAAGAAGTGTTTGAATTGCTCTTCAAGATTAAACTTTTTCTTAGGCTGAAAAGGTAGAACGCTCACATTGTGCTGCAGAAACTCATTTTTTGGCGTAGTTTCTGCCTCTTTCTCAGCCGCCTGCTGCGTCGAGTCCAGCGATTCATACGCACAGTCCTCAATTTTCGTGTCTGAGGTGCTGGCTTCGTCCTTGGGCTTCCTGGCAACCTACTTTTTGTTG
Source organism: Salvia splendens (assembly GCF_004379255.2). NCBI lineage: Eukaryota > Viridiplantae > Streptophyta > Magnoliopsida > Lamiales > Lamiaceae > Salvia > Salvia splendens. Next base: position 22,088,452 of record NC_056038.1, read on the forward strand.
ATTTCAGCAACCCGTGCTGCTGCCTTAGCCATTTCCTCATCTGCCTTCTTTTGGACTTGGTCCATTTGAGTTTTGATGATCGAGACAGTGGAGGTAATGGTGTTCAACCCCTCAAGATTGTTCAACCTTGCTTCAACGACCCCACTTTAGGTCTCGTTGGCTTTTTTATTTTCTCATAACACTTCCAAGATCTTCAAGATCCCTTGCTCATATTTCTCTTCTTTCTTGAGTGGCTCCACTACTCCCCCTTTGCTCACATTAAATCCTACAGGAGGTTGGAGAAAAGAGAAAATTATTATTAGAGTAAGAGGGGTTAGAGTGTGTGCGATTACTATTATACTTATTGAAATTACCCCCCCCCCCCCCCCCCCGTGACTAGGGCGATAATTATTACTGTATGGCCTATTGGGACCACTCCCATTTTGGACATAGTTGACGTCCTCAACAGAAGGAGGAACGTCATTTTAGGGAAGAACAATAACGGATGTAGGTTGGATTGGCTCTTCCTTCTTCGATGTTCCCATCTTGTCAACCTAACTCTCAAGGCTGCCAATGATAAGACTCATTTCATGCATCGGTTTAAGGGTGAAATACATGCTACTTGATCGGGTTATCGCGCAAAATAAGTGTTAAATGTGCAGAAATATCACTTAACCAAGGCAGCAAGGCCGAGCTGATCAAGCAAGTACAAAAGGGTATAAAAGGCCAAGAATCGGGGGAGTTGATCAAGGGGGAGTGATCAAGCAGTTAGGTGGGGACCGCTGGCTTCTAGAAGAAGAACACGTGAGGAAATGAGCTGGATATAGCGCACCATTCTGTTATCAAGGACGGCGTTCTAGAAGGGGACACGTGCTGGAATATGAGACACAAGGACGGAGCTGAGTCACGAATCTGTTACCAAAAAGCGTCGTCATGCTAGAAGAACAGCACGTAGCAATCAATGAGTCGCTCACTCTCAGAATGAGCGAATATTCCCTGTCAAGATCGTTATCCAGCTGGCAGCCGAATCGAGCTTATAAATAGAGGGTGTGCCACCACAAGAAGGCATCCGAGACTTTACTTTCCGTCTAGTTTAGCTTAGTTTAGTTATTTAGCGTAGTTCAGCTCTCTAGCTTAGTTTAGTTTAGCTCTCTAGCTTAGTTAGATAGTTTAGTTTAAAGGGCGACCGATAGGGAGCGCTGCAGAATACTCATTTTTGTTAGCGTTATCTTAAGTTTCCCGCTGAGATTTTTCTCAATTTTTACCGCTTTCTTAGATTTCAAAGTGTTAGCTTAGTTTAAATTTCACGTTGTACTCACCTTTTAGTTTAATCAAAGTTATTTTCGCTTTTAATCCGCGCATATACTTTTCTGTTATTACCTGCAATTCACTTGATCCAGTAGTTAAATTTCCATTGATCAAGCTAGCTAGTTTAATTCTGTCTAGATTAAAACCAGTAGTTAAAAACTCCCAAGTTAAAGCGTGGCAGCAGCCAACCCCCCTGTTCACTACTCACACACTCGATACACCAACTTCTTTGTGGGATCGACCCCGAACTTGCCGCTTTACTATTAAAGTTGTGCAAAATTGGGAGTTATAAATAACTTTGGCAAGGCGGAAAGGGCAAGAGCTAGATTGCATTGATTAAGTGGCAACGACATTTGCTAACTGATCTAATCGGTTCGGTTATCATTCCATATAACTTGATCCGCATTCTATTCGTGTTTTTGACCTCTTTCCAAGTCCTTCCAGCCAACTCCTTACAAAATGAGCTTTCTTTTTGTTCATCGACGACAACCACTCTCCTTAAGTTGTGTCTCTCTTACGACCATCCTCTGCTGGTTGTGGAAAACTCTTCAATGACTTTCATGGCTTCAGGCCCACTCTTCCTTAGGAATTCTCCATTTGCTCCTGAATCTAACATAGCAACAATTATTCAGTCGAACCATTGTAAAGAATTCCTTCTTGGTGGTCTATTGAGAAACCATGGTCGGAGTACTTGCGATGGCTTCATAGAGGGGTTCATCATGTCCTTGCACGAATTGGAAGATTTCACTTTTTAGCTTCAAGATTGTACCCGATGGATAGTATTTGTTGAGGAAAAGCACCACTATATCCTTTTTGTTAGAATTTATATACTAGAAATCACCTTTCGAGTGATTGAATACTGTAAAAACTCTTATTTTATTTTCCAAGGAATAAAACAGATTATTTTGCCATAAAGTTGTTATGTTTTACATTTAATGGATGTTTATTGCATATTTAAATGTATAAGAAACTTAACAAAGTTTAAGTCTTTGTTTTAGTAGACCATTGAGGGCGTCGCCCACTTTAAGGTAACATGGTCAGTTCTGAAAAAAGTGAAAGGTTGTGATAAGTACTGATGTTGAGTGTGTGTGTGTGCAAATTGCAGATCAAACAGGTCCAGAGGATTCACTCAACCGTTAGGCCTAGGAACTCTCTAAACTGTCTGACTGTGTTGTTGGGAAACTCTCAGCCACTATCAAAACCTTAACCCATTTACTATTGGCTAGTACAGGGTAGTAAGGATCGATCCCACAGAGATGGACGGGGTAAGCAAGTGTTCAGAGGACTTGGGAGGGGTTGGCTGCTATCACGCAACTCATGGGTTAAGACTTGTTTAACTACTAGACTTGGGGGAATTAAAGGTGACTATCCTATCTACTAGACCTAGGGAATAGAAAGAGAATGTACGTATGCATGGGTAAGAGAAATGAAGTTTAACTAGAAAATATTCCACAACCAAACTACTAGACCAGGTAAGCAGATTTTCAAAAACAGCTGGACAATACGCAACATGCAGTGGGGACCATTTTCCTGAATTGGTTATGACGACAGAAAAGCTGCAAAAAAGGTAACAACACCAGCAGAGATCTGACATCTAACTAACTTCTACCTTCATATTCTCCAACAATCTAACTTAATAGAAGCAAAACAGAGCATCAAGCATACGAAAACAGATTAATCACAAATCCAACTTTAAACATTACGATCAAACATGAAATGACTAGATCTAAACTACTAGGCCGAGCAAAACAAGCAGAAAACAAACATCCATAACCATGCAAAATTCAGAACATCACGACTCAGATCCACAACTCCATTTGACAATTCAATTCAGATCAACCAAAAACCAACTCCAATACGTCAAACCCATACTTCTCAGCTCCGATTCAACGACAAATCAACTCCGATCAACCTGATCTCAACTCCAAATCAAACATCAATTGCGAAATACCAACCATCAAACATTAGAATCGGCTAAACAGAAAACATAGACTTACATAGATACAGAAAACATAGAATCGACGAGCTTCTAAAACGATGAAGTCTCGGCTTAAAAATCGACAGAAAACAATAAATTCTTCACCCTTCACGGGGACGGTGTTACACCACAGTCATCGGACTATGCTACCACAAACTCCCAGAATTTACCCTATAGTTGCTTAAGTGCGTAGAGAAATGTGTGTGTGAAGTGATGAGCTAAGAGTGAAAAGTGAATGTGATGAGTGATAATCGATGATTCCTCTCTCCATGTTGTCTCTCTATTTAAGGTTGAGGCTCGAACTTCTAGAGTAATTCCTCTACTAATTTGTCAATTTTTCCCTCCTAGAAAGTCCTTCAAAAATATACTATTTCGCTCGCAGCTACTTCTGCAATCTCCTGGGTTAGGTTGCAGCTGGCTTCTTCACTCCATTTTCTTTGGTTTCCTCTGCCTGGTAGATTTTTCCTTCCGTTTCCTTGACCTGGTAGATTCTCTACGCACCTAAACTTAAAACGTGTATTAGTTCATAGAAATCATAGAATTTAACCCCATAATCGATGCATGAAATTGGCCTTATCAAACTACTCACACTTAAACTATACTTGCCCTCAAGTATGAAAGACAAAATAAAGAAATAAGGAAAATTTTGTGCATGGTTATTATTTAACTGACTTAATGAAAAGAACTAACGCAAACTCCTAGACCTAGACATAAAAAGAACTAACCGGGGAGGCTTCTTTAATCTCCAGGGTTGAGGAGGCTTGCCTTTGCTTCTTCTTTAGGAGTGTAGCCTCCTGCTTCGGTCATTCGGTTGTTGGGGAAAGAATCAAGCAGACCCTTGAAGTGTGACCAATACTGACTTAAGGACTCATCATAATCCTGTCTGCATGCCAGAATTTCCTTCTTGAGAGCATTCGTCTTGTTCGCTAGGAAGAAGTAGTCCAAGAAAAACAACGTGTTTGCCTCACCCTTCAGCACAAATGGGAGTGCACGCAACCTGTAATCCTATTCAGTCGCATTAGGGGGCCTCTTCTGCATACTGCAAAGTTTGCGGAACTCGTGGAGGAATTCATATGGGCACTCAATCTTCCGCCCGTAGAAGTGTGGCATCACGGCCAACACGTTCGTCTTGATATCGATGGCCTGCTGGGCTGGGGTAATGACTATGGCTTGGGATGGTTCGCCATTCAGATCGGCGTTGAGTGTCAATTATCTCTGCCATGATTTCTGGTTGCTCTTCCTCAAACTCCGGAGGTAATTCTAGCTCTCTCTTCTCAGGTAAGACTGGGTCTGCCTCACTTCCTGAACTCGAAGGTGTTGGGTTTGCGGTGGTCAACCCAGACCTAGTGATAACAGGGGCTGTTGTTTCCTTGGCCTGCCAACTAGTTTGGTTATCCCTCTAATTTGATGTATCGTTCCAGTACCCGTACCTCAAGCCTCTGATCATAAACTGAAAAAGAAAAAGAAGAAAATAAAAACAGATCAAAAACTATATACACCAAATCACTCTAAACACAAACATAAAATACGCCATCCATCCCCGGCAACGGCGCCATTTGATAAGTACTGATCTTGAGTGTGTGTGTGTGTGTGCAAATTGCAGACCAAACAAGTCCAGAGGATTCACTCAACCGCTAGGCCTAGGAACTCTCTAAATTGTCTGACTGTGTCGTTGGGATACTCTCAATCACTATCAAAACCTTAACCCATTTACTATTGACTAGTACAAGGTAGTAAGGATCGATCCCACAGAGATGGACGGGGGCAAGTGTTCAGAGGACTTGGGAGGGGTAAGCTGCTGCCACGCAACTCATGGGTTAAGACTTGTTTAACTACTAGACTTGGGGGAATTAAAGGTGACTATCCTATCTATTAGACCTAGGGAACAGAAAGAGAATGTACGCATGCATGGGTAACAGAAATGATGTTTAACTAGAAAATATTAAACAACCAAACTACTAGACCAGGTAAGCAGATTTCCAAAAACAACTGGACAATACGCAACATGCAGTGGGGACCATTTTCCCGAATTGGTTATGACGACAGAAAAGCTGCAAAAAATATAACAATACCAGTAGAGATCTGACTCCTAACTAATTCTACCTTCATCTTCTCCAACAATCTAACTTAACAGAAGCAAAACAGAGCATCAAGCATACGAAAATGGAGTAATCATAAATGGACGTTAAGACTGCGTTCTTGAACGGTAGTCTTGAGGAGACCATCTACATGGAACAACCCGAAGGATATGCCGTGAAGGGCAATGAACACATGGTTTGGAAGCTTAAGAAGGCCATTTATGGTCTCAAGCAAGCATGTAGGTCATAGAACCAGTGTTTTGGTCAAACTGTTCATAAGTTTGGATTCGAAAAATGCCCATATGAAAACTGCGTGTATAAGAAGGTTGAAAAGGGAAATGTGGTGTTCTTAGTTTTATATGTAGATGGCATTCTTCTAATTGGAAACAATAAAAGATGAAAGATATGGGAGTCACTGGACACATTCTCGGTATCAAGGTTCTTCGTAATCATAAAAAGAGAATGGTGTGCTTATCTCAAGAACCTTACATCGATACTGTACTTAGTCGCTTTAGCGTGCGAGATGCCAAGAAAGGGTTCTTACCTTTTAGACATGGCATTTATCTATCTCAAGAGATGTGTTCAAAGACACCGTCTAAGATAGAAGATATGAGAATGATACCATATGCTTCGGCAGTTAGTAGTTTCTTGTATGCTATGCTTTGCATAAGACCTGCTATTTGCTTTGTTGTTGGCATGGTGGCAAGATATCAGTCGAATCCTGGCCAAGGACATTGGACTGCCGCAAAGAACATACTCAAGTACCTGAAAAAGACTAAGGACTATACTCTAGTTTACAATGCAGCCGAGCTTTGTCCTTTGGGATATACTGATTTTGATTTTCAAGCTGATCAAGACTCGAGAAAATATACTTCTGGATATGTGTTCACCTTATGAGGTGGTGCTTTGCATAAGACCTGATATTTGCTTTGTTGTTGGCGTGGTGACAAGATATCAGTCGAATCCTGGCCAAGGACATTGGACTGCCGTAAAGAACATACTCAAGTACCTGGAAAAGACTAATGACTATACTCTAGTTTACAATGCAGCCGAGCTTTGTCCTTTGGGATATACTGATTCAGATTTTCAAGCTGATCAAGACTCGAGAAAATCTACTTCTGGATATGTGTTCACCTTATGAGGTGGTGTCATAATATGGAAGAGTGTAAAGTAGAAATGCATTGAGGACTCTACCATGGAAGCCGAATATGTGGCCGCTTCGGAGGCTACAAAGGAAGTTGTATGGCTGAAAAACTTCCTTTTCGACTTAGGTGTGGTTCCGAATCTTCCCAAGACCATCACCATTTGGTGTTGTGGCAAAACTCGAAAGAACCACGGGCTCATAAAGCGAGCAAACACATAGAGAGGAAGTATCATATTATAAGAGAAATTATTGCAGACCCTTTTAAACAAACTAAAAAGCCTAATGAAAAGGATCCTGCTGAAAACAAAGAATTACAGAGGATTATCCAGCAAAATAATTATTCAAACCAAATTCTTAACACTATTGCTAACCAATTAGATACTATTTCCACCAAGAGTCCTTTACCAGTCAAACAGAGTATCCTGAACGATACTTCTAAACCTTTTTTTAAGAGTAATGATATTTTTAAAAATAAGAGTGTAACTTTTAACCCAAAGACAGAGAAATTATTAACAAAAATTTCTGAAAAACTTAGTGAGCCAAGTACCTCTAATACTAATGTCATCAGAGAAAATCATGAATCAAGTTCTGAACAAACAAGTTTTTCTTCTTCTGACACGGAGAATGATTCTGTTAAAAATTTAGAAGAAGTTTTCAAAAAATCTGATAACTCCCCCTTTAAGATAAACAGAATATTTAAAGGGAAAAGGTTTAACAGCAATAAAAATTATTACAATAGACCTTCACCTGCAGATATGCTTTATGAAGAAAGAGGACAATTTCATAAATCTAGTTATGATGGAAATGCAATAACAGAATGGAACATAGATGGAAAATCTGAATATGAAATCCTTAATACTTTACAAGAAATGGGAATGGCAAAAATTGCTTATAGGTACAATGGAATTTCTGAAAAAGAAGCTTGTATCCTTCTTGTTAATGGTTTTACCGGCCAATTAAAAAATTGGTGGGATAATGCCTTAGATCTTGGAAGCAAGGAACAAATTTTAAACCATGTTGTGAGTATTGAAGACCAAGATGGAGAAATAAAAGAAACAAGCGATGCTTGTGACTTCCTGGTAGTCACTATTTCAATGTATTTTATAGGAAACCCAAGAGAGGAATATAATAGTTCTTCTATTGTCCTGACCAATCTTAGATGCCCCTCCTTATCTGATTATAGGTGGTATAAAGATGCCTTCATAACACAAGTTCTCAAAAGGAATGATTGCAATCAAGCTTTCTGGAAAGAAAGGTTCATTGCAGGATTACCCAAACTTTTTAGTGAAAGAATAATACAGAAAATCAAAGATGATATAGATTCTGAGAATATTCCTTTTGAAAATATTACGTTCGGGCAATTATTTGCTTTCATCAAGAAAGAAGGCTTAGCCCTATGTATGGAAATAAAGATACAAAACAAATATAGAAAAGATAAACAAAAAGAGAAGAGTGAATTAGGATGCTTCTGTGAAATGTTTGGGATTGAAAAGATTGAAGCCCCTTCTTCTAGAATTAAAAGGAAGAATAGAAAGTTTAAAAAAGAATCACAAAAGTCTGAATATAAACCTTACAAAAATAAATTTAGAAGAACAAAACCTAAAAGAACTTATAAACCGACCAATGATAAGGGGAAAAATGATATAAAATGTTGGTATTGTAAAAAATTAGGACACACTGAAGAACAATGTTGGAAGAAAAAGAAGAAGAACATTAGACTAATAAGCAAACAAATCAATAATCTTTTAAGAGAAAGGGATAACTCTTCTAACTCAGAAAGTGAATCCGATCAAGAAATAGAAAAAATGCTAAATACCTCTGACGAAAGTGATTATCATAGTAGTTTTGAACATGAAAAAGATATTTGCAAAAATTGTATCCAAGTCATCTCTAAAGAAAAGAAAGAAGTCATCTTTGACCTTATCCAAGAAATCCCAGATACCGATATAAGAGATAATTACCTTAATAAATTAAAAGATTTAGTTCTTGAAGAACCTTCTACTTCCAAAAAGATAAATATCAGTGAACAATTTAGTCTGAATAAACTTTGGGACAAATATCCCTATCAAAGCATATCTAAACAAATAACAACAAAAGACCTCCAGAGTAAATTAATAGCCTTAAAAAACAAATCAATAAAGAATTTTATGAATTAAAAGAAAAGGACTTTGAAATAGAAACAAGACTCTCTATTATTGAAAATAATAAAGAAATTGGTAACTGGAAGGATCTTGATCCAGAAAATAATTCTATAAAAGTCATGCGAGAAATTGAATATCAAAAATGGCATATTAATATCACCCTTGCTGTTAATGACTTCAAAACCAGTATTATGGCCCTAGTTGATTCAGGAGCTGACCATAATATTATCAGAGAAGGAATAGTCCCTACTAAGTATTGTGACAAATCCAAAGAAAAACTTTATACTACTAACAATAACCTACTAAAAATTAAATACAAACTCTCTAAAGCTCATATTTGTAATAATGGCTACTGTTTCAAGAATATCTTTACTATTGTTGAAGATATCACATATAATATGATTCTTGGAACGCCTTTCCTAACTCAAATTTATCCTTTCTATGTCAGTGATAGTGGTATTACCACCAAAGTTCAGGGAAGAGAAATAAATTTTAAATTCATCTCTCCCATTAAAAAGCAAGAAATTCTTAATCTTCAGAATAACTCTATATTTAGACAAATTAATAATATTACCCAAAAACGAAAACAAATTAATTTTCTAAAAGAAGAATTACCTTTTCAAAGAATTGAAGACCAACTTAGAACTCCTAAGATCATATCAAAGATTAAAGAAATCGAAAATAACTTTGTCAAACGAGTTTGTAATGAAATACCTAATGCCTTCTGGGATAGAAAGCACCATGTCATTGAACTACCTTATGAAAAGGGTTTCAATGAAGATAATATCCCGACAAAATCAAGACCTATCCAAATGAACCAAGAACTCTTAGAAATTTGTAAAAAGGAAATTAAAGAATTATTAGATAAAAAACTTATAAGACCTTCAAAATCTCCTTGGAGTTGTTTTGCCTTCTATGTAATTAAACAAGCAGAGCTTGAAAGAGGAACACCTAGGCTAGTCATAAATTACAAACCTCTTAATAAAGTTCTACAGTGGATTAGGTACCCTATCCCCAACAAAAGGGATTTAATAGGAAGACTCTTTAATGCTAAGATTTTTTCCAAATTTGACCTTAAGTCTGGATTTTGGCAAATCCAAATCTCTGAAAAAGATAGATATAAAACAGCCTTCACAGTTCCTTTCGGACATTATGAATGGAATGTCATGCCTTTTGGCCTAAAAAATGCCCCTTCAGAATTTCAAAAAATCATGAATGATATCATGAATAATCTTAGTCATTTTAGTATTGTCTATATCGATGATATTTTAATCTTCTCCCAAGATATTGATCAACATATCAAACATTTGGACACTCTCTTAAAAACCATAGAAAAAAATGGATTAGCTATATCCACCCCCAAATTAAAATTATTCCAAACCAATATTAGATTTTTAGGACATGAAATTAGTAAAGGAACTTTCAAACCTATTAGTAGGTCGATTTCCTTTACAGATAAATTCCCTGATGAAATCAAAGATAAAAATCAATTACAGAGATTCTTAGGATGCATGAATTACATTTCAGACTTTTTTCCTAATCTTAGGGAGACCTGTAAACCTCTTTACCAAAGGCTTAGGAAAGACCCCCCTAATTGGACAGAAGAACACACTAATATTATCAAAACCATAAAACAAGAAGTAAAAACTCTTCCGTGCTTAGGCATCCACAATCCAAAAGCCTTTATGATCATAGAAACAGATGCCTCAAATCTAGGTTATGGAGGAATTTTAAAACAAAAATTTAATTCAAAAGAACAATTAGTTAGATACCACTCGGGAATCTGGAATAATACACAGATAAATTATTCCGTTATCAAAAAAGAAATTTTATCCATAGTTTTATGCATTGCAAAATTTCAAGATGACCTTTACAATAAAAAGTTCTTACTCAGAATAGATTGCAAATCAGCAAAAGAAGTTCTTACGAAAGATGTTCAAAATATTGTTTCAAAACAAATATTTGCCAGATGGCAAGCTATTCTTTCTGTTTTTGATTTTGAAATTGAATTTATAAAAGGAGAAAACAATTCTCTACCTGATTTTCTAACTAGAGAATTTTTACAAGGGAACAGTAATGGACTCTACAAGGAAGAAAATACAAAGTGCTAAAGACTATGAAGTCTTCGCTGCAAAACATACCTCAAAAGCCCTTGTTTCACCCACAACTCCTGTCACTCCTCAAAAATCCAATCAAATTATCCCAAACAGATTCTCTCCAATCCAAAATATACCAGAAATTCCCTATAAAACGGTTCTTGCTTCAAACCTGCCAAAACCCACTAATATCCAAATCCCAAACACTCCTGAGGTATACAAATATATTGCCAAAGATTGGCATGATGATTGTGGGATGACTTCTTTTTCTGAATATCCAGCGACTCTTTCTCAAAAAGATTTTATCAGAAATCATTTTCCAAATCCTTCCCAATTTTGGGAATCCGACGATCGTTTGAAAGATCAAAAGTATTATGAGTTTATTCTAGTGGATTCTGATTCAGTAGAAATAACTCATAATTACGATAGATCTAAAGAAATTGAATACTCAAAATGTGTTATCAAAAGAGTACATACTCTCACCACTTTTGGTGGTCAAAATGAATTCAAAATATTCCCAGTCAACCACCCAGCTCAGGGGTATAATTACATTGATTATAAGAATGCTTGGTTTAGAGCTTTTCTAGTTAGACCCTTCAACCACTCTTGGTTCATAACTTTCCACCACAACTGTGATAAACAACCTCCTGTCTGGTTTGTTGATTGGTGGAGAAAAATGGGGTCTTCTATCCAAATTCTTCCTCTTCAAATTCAAGAAGGTTTTAAGGTCTTTGCAGAGTTTTCAACTCTAAAAAATTATCAAAAGTTCATCATCTTCCACGCTGAATTCAAGATTCCTTGGATTTTTGCATGGGATTTCAATTTTGAAAAAATTTATCCAGACCCTACCCCTTATTCTTTGACAAGGGTCTATAAAGTCAAATGGTGGTCGAGGTTCCAAAATCATATTGGAACTGAACTGGCCGTTAGGCATTTTTTAAACACTGGTGAAAAAGTGGTTTATCAAAAAAATGATAAAGGAAAAGAAAAAACAGGAACAGCCAGCAGTCCAGAACCGAAAATTGGAAGTTATATGGATCATCTTCCAGATAATATCAAGAAAGAATTCTTTGAATATCTGGCGCAAAAGTCTGTCTCTTCAAGATCAAAATCTGAAGAATCTGTCTCCTCAGACCCTATAAGGAATCAAGACCCTTATGAATTTTAAATTTTCAGGGAAACAGCGATCAAAGAGCAAAATAGAAGAATCAAGATTATCCATAATACTTGCTGCATAGATATGCCGAGAAGAAACGGCTTATATAATAATGATTATGGTATAGAAATAAAAAGATTAGAAGCAGAAATCAGAGAGCAAAGAAGAAGGATCAGAGTTTTCCATAAAATTAGACGGAGCAGAAGCATATCTTTTTGTTGTTGGGATAATGATGAAGATTGGCAAAGAGAACAAATTATTGAAGGATGCAAAAGGAGAATTAGAATTATCCATATAATACTTGCTGCTTAGCGGACAAAACCAATGCCTCAAAATTCAAAATCAAAAGTTACCACAAGATCAAAAGCTGTCATGCCACAATTCCCAAGAATTCACAAAAGAACAAAAGTTGCCTCCAAGGGGACCACCACTTCTCAATATGATCAGCACGTAGCATTTGGTGTAATCATCTACAATATAATAATGTTGTAATAGTTAGGAAAGTTTTCCTATAAATAGCTTGTAAATCTAAGAGGAAAAGGCACACCGGTCTTAGAGTTTTCAGACCATTGCTCTCTTCCTCCTCCCTCTGTAACCCTTGAAGTTTTAAGCCAAGTTAGTTTTCAAAACTCATACTTTGTCTTATTTACTATCTTTCATATTGCCTAGTTTATCATGTTTAATCAATACACCATCCAAGTGAAGACCATTTTGATATACTTTCCCAGCTGCAAGATGATCTTGGTGGATTTTCCATTGGATTTCAATACTGTGGAAACCATTTTGATATACTTGCCCAGTTGCAAGATGATCTCGGTGGATTTTCCATACGTTCTTTACTTGTCATCATATCTCTTCATTCATATTTCTTATTCAAATAACGGAATAATTAATCTGGGAATGATTCAAAGTGGTATCAGAGCCATTTCGATGGCGGTAATGTACATTAACCGGTTTTCTATGTTTACTTGTCATGTAACTCAAAGCAGAATAGATGAGGACTATTTTAGATCTGAACCTAGTAAAAGAAGCGTTGGAATTCAGGATTGGTAAACATGTAAATCGGTTGGTAAGCCTTGAATTTAGGTGTTCCACGTATAGTGTTCCCCTGCGACCAGCTTCTTTCTACTAAAACAGATCCTTTTAAAAACCCTTATCCCTCTGTTTGTCCATGGCCAGTAAATTGGTAAACCTGTTAAGACCCAAAACTGAAAAGAAATATGATAAAAATATTGTTTCAAGTAATGAGATTCATGCACCCATTAATTACTCAGATTGGAGTATCCCCAAAGAAAAGGTTGAAAATTTTTATAATATAGGACTTATAGATTTTAGGACCGCCTTTTCAATAAGGACTCATGAAGAAACTAGAAGTATCTTGCGCAAATCGGAAAGCTTTCCTCTCCTCAATAAAGATTCTATAAAAAAATATATAGAAAAAGGCCATAGGTAGGCCCATTTTGGTCTCGCCCAAGTTGCTGTCAAACCTTTAGTCCATATAGGAGTTGACACACCCATTTACCTAGCTTTAAGAGACAAAAGACTGAAGAAATATCAAACGTCAATTTTAGCTATGGTCCAAACTAATATTTGTAATGGCCCAATATACTTCAATTGCTCCCCAAACTTTTCTGTTGATCTGACAGACCCCATGATTTTAGAATCCCTTGTTCTTGATATTCAGATACAGGGAAACGAGTTTCATAATTGTAAGAATTTTGTTGTCATGTTCAGAGTCTACCTTAGGCTTATGTCTTCGAACTTGAACCCTAAATTTAGTAAGAACCATTTCGTGAAAAGAGAAACTATTCTCTTACAAATAGATGCTGAACAATCCACGACATACACTCCTAAACGTCTTAAATGGAATCAAATGACAATCCCAAGTCAGTTCATCATAAAAGAACCTCAATTCCCCAGTGATATTGAAAGGAGAGAACCATCTCAAATAATTGAAGAACCTGATGGTACTGTAACAGTTAAATTTGATAGGACAAATTCTTTCTCAAACTATAGTAGAAGTTTTAGATATGAGAATAGTAGAGCATCATGTTCGGATACTCCTAGTCCCTCAGAACGAAACTGGACGTTCAAAATACCTATACCACAACCGAATTCCACGTCTGAAGAAAATGTCTGGTGGAGCACGTTTACGTCGTTGTTCGACCCGGGGACCCCGAAGTACGCGTGCCAGATCCAAAGGCGGTAGTCGGCAACGGCCTCAAGTATAACGGTTGGGTGGGTGCCTTTGTGGCCGCTCGTGTAGGACCCCTTCCACGCCACCAGACAATTCTTCCATTGCCAGTGCATGCAATCGATGCTGCCGAGCATCCCGGGGAATCCGTGCACTGTTTCGTGAAGGTCGAGCAGGAACTGACAATCGGTCGTGCTTGGCCTCCGGAGAAATTCGTCGGTGAAGGCTGCCCGGACGCCTTTGCAGAATTTGAGCAAGCACATTCGCCCAGTGCTGTCTCCGATGTGGAGGTATTCGTCGAACATGTCGGCCGTTTGTCCAGTGGCAAGCTGGCGGATTGTTGCAGTACATTTCTGCAGCGTCGTGTGGCTGGGACGGCCGACCGCGTCGTACCCTTCCTGGAAGAACTCTTCCCGGGCTGCCAAAGTATTCGCGATGTGGAGAAATAAAGGTTTCCCCATGCGAAAACGGCGACGGAAGTACGTATCTCCCCAAACCGGGTTATCGCAGAAGTAGTCGCGTACTAACCTTGCAGCGGCTTCCTCCCGGTTACGATGGATGTACGTACGGGAGCGTCGTTAGGGCGGCGCGGCTTCTTCGGCCTCCCGTCGTCGATCTTCTTCAAGTGATTGTTGCAATATTTGACGCATTTGTTCAAAAGGATCCATTAGTTTGATTAAATTTGGGAGAAGGAAACGAGAGTTGATTTGAGATGAAAATTGGGGTTGAAATAGAGAGGAATAGATGTGTGTTTGTGATTGAAATGAGTATAAAATAGGAGTATTTATAGAGTAAATAAATATGATAAAAATATTGTTTCAAGTAATGAGATTCATGCACCCATTAATTACTCAGATTGGAGTATCCCCAAAGAAAAGGTTGAAAATCTTTATAATATAGGACTTATAGATTTTAGGACCGCCTTTTCAATAAGGACTCATGAAGAAACTAGAAGTATCTTGCGCAAATCGGAAAGCTTTCCTCTCCTCAATAAAGATTCTATAAAAAAATATATAGAAAAAGGCCATAGGTACGCCCATTTTGGTCTCGCTCAAGTTGCTGTCAAACCTTTAGTCCATATAGGAGTTGACACACCCATTTACCTAGCTTTAAGAGACAAAAGACTAAAGAAATATCAAACGTCAATTTTAGCTATGGTCCAAACTAATATTTGTAATGGCCCAATATACTTCAATTGCTCCCCAAACTTTTCTGTTGATCTGACAGACCCCATGATTTTAGAATCTCTTGTTCTTGTTATTCAGATACAGGGAAACGAGTTTCATAATTGTAAGAATTTTGCTGTCATGTTCAGAGTCTACCTTAGGCTTATGTCTTCGAACTTGAACCCTAAATTTAGTAAGAACCCTTTCGTGAAAGGAGAAACTATTCTCTTACAAGTAGATGCTGAACAATCCACGACATACACTCCTAAACGTCTTAAATGGAATCAAATGACAATCCCAAGTCAGTTCATCATAAAAGAACCTCAATTCCCCAGTGATATTGAAAGGAGAGAACCATCTCAAATAATTGAAGAACCTGATGGTACTGTAACAGTTAAATTTGATAGGACAAATTCTTTCTAAACTATAGTAGAAGTTTTAGATATGAGAATAGTAGAGCATCCTGTTCGGATATTCCTAGTCCCTCAGAACGAAACTGGACGTTCAAAACACCTATACCACAGCCAAATTCCACGTCTGAAGAAAATATAGGTGACCCTTACTCACCCACTAGAAGTACTATGGTCATAACTCTTAATGAAGAATTTACCCCAGATATGGAGTATTTGAATAAAGAATTAAGTTCTTCTTTTTACAAAGAAAAAAGAAAGATGGTTTAATAAATTAGATAATAAGATTAGAATCAAAATAAAGAATGAATGGATAAATGAAATGAAGAAAATAAAATCAAACTTTCTTTTTTATGATTTTATAGCAATATACCTCTCTTCAGAAGGATGGTATGATTGTTTCAAAAAACCTACCATTGAAGTTAATTCAAGTCTTATAAAAAAATGGTGTTTGTCAAGTAATGATACTATAATTTCGGCAGTTCATCCTCCTCTTCAATCTTTAAAAACTCAAACTTATAAAGGAGAAATTATTGCAGACCCTTTTAAACGAACTAAAAAGCCTAATGAAAAGGATCCTGCTGAAAACGAAGAATTACAGAGGATTATCCAGCAAAATAATTATTCAAACCAAATTCTTAACACTATTGCTAACCAATTAGATACTATTTCCACCAAGAGTCCTTCACCAGTCAAACAGAGTATCCTGAACGATACTTCTAAACCTTTTCTTAAGAGTAATGATATTTTTAAAAATAAGAGTGTAACTTTTAACCCAAAGACAGAGAAATTATTAACAACAATTTCTGAAAAACTTAGTGAGCCAAGTACCTCTAATACTAATGTCATCAGAGAAAATCATGAATCAAGTTCTGAACAAACAAGTTTTTCTTCTTCTGACACGGAGAATGATTCTGTTAAAAATTTAGAAGAAGTTTTCAAAAAATCTGATAACTCCCCCTTTAAGATAAACAGAATATTTAAAGGGAAAAGGTTTAACAGCAATAAAAATTATTACAATAGACCTTCACCTGCAGATATGCTTTATGAAGAAAGAGGACAATTTCATAAATCTAGTTATGATGGAAATGCAATAACATAATGGAACATAGATGGAAAATCTGAATATGAAATCCTTAATACTTTACAAGAAATGGGAATGGCAAAAATTGCTTATAGGTACAATGGAATTTCTGAAAAAGAAGCTTGTATCCTTCTTGTTAATGGTTTTACCGGCCAATTAAAAAATTGGTGGGATAATGCCTTAGATCTTGGAAGCAAGGAACAAATTTTAAACCATGTTGTGAGTATTGAAGACCAAGACGGAGAAATAAAAGAAACAAGCGATGCTTGTGACTTCCTGGTAGTCACTATTTCAATGTATTTTATAGGAAACCCAAGAGAGGAATATAATAGTTCTTCTATTGTCCTGACCAATCTTAGATGCCCCTCCTTATCTGATTATAGGTGGTATAAAGATGCCTTCATAACACAAGTTCTCAAAAGGAATGATTGCAATCAAGCTTTCTGGAAAGAAAGGTTCATTGCAGGATTACCCAAACTTTTTAGTGAAAGAATAATACAGAAAATCAAAGATGATATAGATTCTGAGAATATTCCTTTTGAAAATATTACGTTCGGGCAATTATTTGCTTTCATCAAGAAAGAAGGCTTAGCCCTATGTATGGAAATAAAGATACAAAACAAATATAGAAAAGATAAACAAAAAGAGAAGAGTGAATTAGGATGCTTCTGTGAAATGTTTGGGATTGAAAAGATTGAAGCCCCTTCTTCTAGAATTAAAAGGAAGAATAGAAAGTTTAAAAAAGAATCACAAAAGTCTGAATATAAACCTTACAAAAATAAATTTAGAAGAACAAAACCTAAAAGAACTTATAAACCGACCAATGATAAGGGGAAAAATGATATAAAATGTTGGTATTGTAAAAAATTAGGACACACTGAAGAACAATGTTGGAAGAAAAAGAAGAAGAACATTAGACTAATAAGCAAACAAATCAATAATCTTTTAAGAGAAAAGGATAAGTGAAGAGAGGATTTTTGCACGTGTGTCGTGTGCACGTGTTCCTCCTTTCAACAAGATTTATAATTTTCCCACTAATGCAACAAATATTACGAAGTATAAGCGGCAAGAGCGAGGTCGAACCACTGAGACTAGGGACCTACTAGCGATTGTTTCCACGACACAAACGGAAAAAGGATCGGCTGCTGCCACGCAACAAAAGGGTTGAGTTTTAACTACTAGACCTAGGAAATTAAATCTAATCTATTCTATCTACTGGGTCCAGAGAATGGAAATTGCTTGAAATATAAATGCATGCATGATTCGAAACTGAATTTAACTTTGGATCATTCACCGAATTTCCTGGGTCAAGCAAACAAGTTTCCTGGGTCAAGCAAACAAGTTTCCTAAAACAGCCAGACAACAGATCGTAAGAAAAGCAGCAGAACAGATTTCCCTAAATAGCTACTGACAAGAAGGCTGCAACTAACAAACTAAAGCAGATCCGATCCTAACTACCAGCAAACTTCATCTTCTTCATGAAACTAAGCTAAAACAGAGTGAAAACAGAGCATTGAACACCATGAAAATAGAGCAATCTCAGATCTAAAATTAAACATGAAATTCAAGCTAGAACTGCCAGATCTACTCTCCTGGGTCAAGCAGAAAACAGAATAAACACAAATCAACCTTGCATGCATCACTTAAACTAACAAATCTGAGAAATAGAGCACGTGAATAACTAGATCTCAACCTCTAAACTACTGGAAATCATGTAAACATCATGGATCTAAACATATAAGCTACCAATTGCGAAAAGCATCCAAGAACATGAGTAAATAGCATCATCAACATGAAAATAAACACCAAAACTCCATTAAACCCGAAATAGGTCGAGATCCAAAGGCGGAGTCGTCAATTCCTCCGATGAAACTCGAGATCCAACTACATCATCTCAAAAACGGTAAAGAAAGCAAGGATCCAATGCCGGAGTCGTCAATTCCATCGTCGAAACCATTGGACTAAGCTATGAAATCAGCAACCAAACTAAACTAAGCTAAGAGAGCAGTGGCGTTAAGCGCCTTTGAGAGTTTCCTACCTAAACTACGAGAACGGTAGCGTTAAGCGCTACCGAGAGCTCCCTACCTAAACTACCATAGCATTAAGCGCACTTTTTCTTCATTCATGTTGGTCCCTTTATATAGGGAGGCTTCAAGCTCGAATCCCTAGGGTATGCTCTTCATGATTTGACGTTTGTACCCTTAAAAAAGGATCTTTTAAATCTGCTCTGCTCCATTTTCCTCGCCCAGGGTAATTTGTGTGCGTTCCTGGGTCCGGCAGATTTTTCACACACCTGCTCTCCTGATAATTCTCCTTGACCTAGCGGATGTTTGACACTTTTTACTCCTTTTCTGCTCATTTTGCATCTGCTCGGTCAATTTGCAACATCCTCTTGACCCAGCAAATATCTGCACACTTAAGCTCAAATTTGCGCATTATCTCCCCCAAAAAGCATGTAATATTACCAAAAAACAATGCATGAAACGAGCCTTATCAATAACTCTTCTAACTCAGAAAGTGAATCCGATCAAGAAATAGAAAAAATGCTAAATACCTCTGACGAAAGTGATTATCATAGTAGTTTTGAACATGAAAAAGATATTTGCAAAAATTGTATCCAAGTCATCTCTAAAGAAAAGAAAGAAGTCATCTTTGACCTTATCCAAGAAATCCCAGATACCGATATAAGAGATAATTACCTTAATAAATTAAAAGATTTAATTCTTGAAGAACCTTCTACTTCCAAAAAGATAAATATCAGTGAACAATTTAGTCTGAATAAACTTTGGGACAAATATCCCTATCAAAGCATATCTAAACAAATAACAACAAAAGACCTCCAGAGTGAAATTAATAGCCTTAAAAAACAAATCAATAAAGAATTTTATGAATTAAAAGAAAAGGACTTTGAAATAGAAACAAGACTCTCTATTATTGAAAATAATAAAGAAATTGGTAACTGGAAGGATCTTGATCCAGAAAATAATTCTATAAAAGTCATCCGAGAAATTGAATATCAAAAATGGCATATTAATATCACCCTTGCTGTTAATGACTTCAAAACCAGTATTATGGCCCTAGTTGATTCAGGAGCTGACCATAATATTATCAGAGAAGGAATAGTCCCTACTAAGTATTGTGACAAATCCAAAGAAAAACTTTATACTGCTAACAATAACCTACTAAAAATTAAATACAAACTCTCTAAAGCTCATATTTGTAATAATGGCTACTGTTTCAAGAATATCTTTACTATTGTTGAAGATATCACATATAATATGATTCTTGGAACGCCTTTCCTAACTCAAATTTATCCTTTCTATGTCAGTGATAGTGGTATTACCACCAAAGTTCAGGGAAGAGAAATAAATTTTAAATTCATCTCTCCCATTAAAAAGCAAGAAATTCTTAATCTTCAGAATGACTCTATATTTAGACAAATTAATAATATTACCCAAAAACGAAAACAAATTAATTTTCTAAAAGAAGAATTACCTTTTCAAAGAATTGAAGACCAACTTAGAACTCCTAAGATCATATCAAAGATTAAAGAAATCGAAAATAACTTTGTCAAACGAGTTTGTAATGAAATACCTAATGCCTTCTGGGATAGAAAGCACCATGTCATTGAACTACCTTATGAAAAGGGTGTCAATGAAGATAATATCCCGACAAAATCAAGACCTATCCAAATGAACCAAGAACTCTTAGAAATTTGTAAAAAGGAGATTAAAGAATTATTAGATAAAAAACATATAAGACCTTCAAAATCTCCTTGGAGTTGTTCTGCCTTCTATGTAATTAAACAAGCAGAGCTTGAAAGAGGAACACCTAGGCTAGTCATAAATTACAAACCTCTTAATAAAGTTCTACAGTGGATTAGGTACCCTATCCCCAACAAAAGGGATTTAATAGGAAGACTCTTTAATGCTAAGATTTTTTCCAAATTTGACCTTAAGTCTGGATTTTGGCAAATCCAAATCTCTGAAAAAGATAGATATAAAACAGTCTTCACAGTTCCTTTCGGACATTATGAATGGAATGTCATGCCTTTTGGCCTAAAAAATGCCCCTTCAGAATTTCAAAAAATCATGAATGATATCATGAATCCTCTTAGTCATTTTAGTATTGTCTATATCGATGATATTTTAATCTTCTCCCAAGATATTGATCAACATATCAAACATTTGGACACTCTCTTAAAAACCATAGAAAAAAATGGATTAGCTATATCCACCCCCAAATTAAAATTATTCCAAACCAATATTAGATTTTTAGGACATGAAATTAGTAAAGGAACTTTCAAACCTATTAGTAGGTCGATTTCCTTTACAGATAAATTCCCTGATGAAATCAAAGATAAAAATCAATTACAGAGATTCTTAGGATGCATGAATTACATTTCAGACTTTTTTCCTAATTTTAGGGAGACCTGTAAACCTCTTTACCAAAGGCTTAGGAAAGACCCCCCTAATTGGACAGAAGAACACACTAATATTATCAAAACCATAAAACAAGAAGTAAAAACTCTTCCGTGCTTAGGCATCCCCAATCCAAAAGCCTTTATGATCATAGAAACAGATGCCTCAAATCTAGGTTATGGAGGAATTTTAAAACAAAAATTTAATTCAAAAGAACAATTAGTTAGATACCACTCGGGAATCTGGAATAATACACAGATAAATTATTCCGTTATCAAAAAAGAAATTTTATCCATAGTTTTATGCATTTCAAAATTTCAAGATGACCTTTACAATAAAAAGTTCTTACTCAGAATAGATTGCAAATCAGCAAAAGAAGTTCTTACGAAAGATGTTCAAAATATTGTTTCAAAACAAATATTTGCCAGATGGCAAGCTATTCTTTCTGTTTTTTATTTTGAAATTGAATTTATAAAAGGAGAAAACAATTCTCTACCTGATTTTCTAACTAGAGAATTTTTACAAGGGAACAGTAATGGACTCTACAAGGAAGAAAATACAAAGTGCTAAAGACTATGAAGTCTTCGCTGCAAAACATACCTCAAAAGCCCTTGTTTCACCCACAACTCCTGTCACTCCTCAAAAATCCAATCAAATTTTCCCAAACAGATTCTCTCCAATTCAAAATATACCAGAAATTCCCTATAAAACGGTTCTTGCTTCAAACCTGCCAAAACCCACTAATATCCAAATCCCAAACACTCCTGAGGTATACAAATATACTGCCAAAGATTGGCATGATGATTGTGGGATGACTTCTTTTTCTGAATATCCAGCGACTCTTTCTCAAAAAGATTTTATCAGAAATCATTCTCCAAATCCTTCCCAATTTTGGGAATCCGACGATCGTTTGAAAGATCAAAAGTATTATGAGTTTATTCTAGTGGATTCTGATTCAGTAGAAATAACTCATAATTACGATAGATCTAAAGAAATTGAATACTCAAAATGTGTTATCAAAAGAGTACATACTCTCACCACTTTTGGTGGTCAAAATGAATTCAAAATATTCCCAGTCAACCACCCAGCTCAGGGGTATAATTACATTGATTATAAGAATGCTTGGTTTAGAGCTTTTCTAGTTAGACCCTTCAACCACTCTTGGTTCATAACTTTCCACCACAACTGTGATAAACAACCTCCTGTCTGGTTTGTTGATTGGTGGAGAAAAATGGGGTCTTCTATCCAAATTCTTCCTCTTCAAATTCAAGAAGGTTTTAAGGTCTTTGCAGAGTTTTCAACTCTAAAAAATTATCAAAAGTTCATCATCTTCCACGCTGAATTCAAGATTCCTTGGATTTTTGCATGGGATTTCAATTTTGAAAAAATTTATCCAGACCCTACCCCTTATTCTTTGACAAGGGTCTATAAAGTCAAATGGTGGTCGAGGTTCCAAAATCATATTGGAACTGAACTTGCCGTTAGGCATTTTTTAAACACTGGTGAAAAAGTGGTTTATCAAAAAAATGATAAAGGAAAAGAAAAAACAGGAACAACCAGCAGTCCATAACCGAAAATTGGAAGTTATATGGATCATCTTCCAGATAATATCAAGAAAGAATTCTTTGAATATCTGGCGCAAAAGTCTGTCTCTTCAAGATCAAAATCTGAAGAATCTGTCTCCTCAGACCCTATAAGGGATCAAGACTTATGAATTTTAAATTTTCAGGGAAACAGCGATCAAAGAGCAAAACAGAAGAATCAAGATTATCCACATAATACTTGCTGCATAGATATGCCGAGAAGAAACAACTTATATAATAATGATTATGGTATAGAAATAAAAAGATTAGAAGCAGAAATCAGAGAGCAAAGAAGAAGGATCAGAGTTTTCCATAAAATTAGACGGAGCAGAAGCAAATCTTTTTGTTGTTGGGATAATGATGAAGATTGGCAAAGAGAACAAATTATTGAAGGATGCAAAAGGAGAATTAGAATTATCCATATAATACTTGCTGCTTAGCGGACAAAACCAATGCCTCAAAATTCAAAATCAAAAGTTACCACAAGATCAAAAGCTGTCATGCCACAATTCCCAAGAATTCACAAAAGAACAAAAGTTGCCTCCAAGGGGACCACCACTTCTCAAAATGATCAGCACGTAGCATTTGGTGTAATCATCTACAATACAATAATGTTGTAATAGTTAGGAAAGTTTTCCTATAAATAGCTTGTAAATCTAAGAGGAAAAGGCACACCGGTCTTAGAGTTTTCAGACCATTGTTCTCTTCCTCCTCCCTCTGTAACCCTTGAAGTTTTAAGCCAAGTTAGTTTTCAAAACTCATACTTTGTCTTATTTACTATCTTTCATATTGCCTAGTTTATCATGTTTAATCAATACACCATCCAAGTGGAGACCATTTTGATATACTTGCCCAGCTGCAAGATGATCTTGGTGGATTCTCCAACAATCTAACTTAAAGAAGCAAAACAGAGCATCAAGCATACGAAAATAGAGTAATCATAAATGGACGTTAAGACTGCGTTCTTGAACGGTAGTCTTGAGGAGACCATCTACATGGAACAACCCGAAGGATATGCCGTGAAGGGCAATGAACACATGGTTTGGAAGCTTAAGAAGGCCATTTATGGTCTCAAGCAAGCATGTAGGTCATAGAACCAGTGTTTTGGTCAAACTGTTCATAAGTTTGGATTCGAAAAATGCCCATATGAAAACTGCGTGTATAAGAAGGTTGAAAAGGGAAATGTGGTGTTCTTAGTTTTATATGTAGATGGCATTCTTCTAATTGGAAACAATAAAAGATGAAAGATATGGGAGTCACTGGACACATTCTCGGTATCAAGGTTCTTCGTAATCATAAAAAGAGAATGGTGTGCTTATCTCAAGAACCTTACATCGATACTGTACTTAGTCGCTTTAGCGTGCGAGATGCCAAGAAAGGGTTCTTACCTTTTAGACATGGCATTTATCTATCTCAAGAGATGTGTTCAAAGACACCGTCTAAGATAGAAGATATGAGAATGATACCATATGCTTCGGCAGTTAGTAGTTTCTTGTATGCTATGCTTTGCATAAGACCTGCTATTTGCTTTGTTGTTGGCATGGTGGCAAGATATCAGTCGAATCCTGGCCAAGGACATTGGACTGCCGCAAAGAACATACTCAAGTACCTGAAAAAGACTAAGGACTATACTCTAGTTTACAATGCAGCCGAGCTTTGTCCTTTGGGATATACTGATTTTGATTTTCAAGCTGATCAAGACTCGAGAAAATATACTTCTGGATATGTGTTCACCTTATGAGGTGGTGCTTTGCATAAGACCTGATATTTGCTTTGTTGTTGGCGTGGTGACAAGATATCAGTCGAATCCTGGCCAAGGACATTGGACTGCCGTAAAGAACATACTCAAGTACCTGGAAAAGACTAATGACTATACTCTAGTTTACAATGCAGCCGAGCTTTGTCCTTTGGGATATACTGATTCAGATTTTCAAGCTGATCAAGACTCGAGAAAATCTACTTCTGGATATGTGTTCACCTTATGAGGTGGTGCCATAATATGGAAGAGTGTAAAGTAGAAATGCATTGCGGACTCTACCATGGAAGCCGAATATGTGGCCGCTTCGGAGGCTACAAAGGAAGTTGTATGGCTGAAAAACTTCCTTTTCGACTTAGGTGTGGTTCCGAATCTTCCCAAGACCATCACCATTTGGTGTTGTGGCAAAACTCGAAAGAACCACGGGCTCATAAAGCGAGCAAACACATAGAGAGGAAGTATCATATTATAAGAGATATTGTGCAGAGTGGAGACATACAAGTGGTCAAGATTGCGTCAGAGAACAACCTGGCAAATCCTTTTACGAAAGCACTAGCGATCAAACCGTTTGAGCGCCATGTCGAAGGGATGGGAGTTTGACTCATTCAAGACCTCAACTCGCTTTCAGTATAAGTGGGAGAATTAGACGTGTTGCACATTTATTTGTATACTCGAAAGCTATTTTGAGTACAAGTGGGAGTGATAGGGCTCGTTCCAAGCATTGTTTTATACGGGTTATTACACTAATCGGGTAATTAATCTGTGAAAAAGTGGTGAAGTTAAGTATGCAGGAGCTGAAAAGCAGTGGAGCGGCTAAGAATTGTAGCAACTTGATCAGTTGGGAAAAGAAGCGAAAAATCACCCAAAGTTGAAGCAAAATTGATCAAGTGAAGGCAGACGGAGAGACTGGACCTGGAAGCTGCACGAGTTGATCAAGACAGGATGAAATAAGGAAGCAGCGAAAGGATGAGTCATAAGAGAGAGAAAGGAAGTGTTAGGTTTAGTATACTGAAAAGCATGTTTCGAGCAAGTTCGTGCGAATATAATCTTGCTTGTATATGGAAAACTCTACAATCTACTTTTAACCCGATTCAATATTATTCGAGCAGTTTGCACGAATAGAATCAGTATATTATTACATTGTGTTTGCTTGTGCGTTTATAAGATGTTTTATAAACATTTAAATGCATAAGAAGTAAACAAAGCCTAAGTCGTTTGTTTAGTAGACTGGTTGTGGGCGTCGACCACTTTAAGGTAACTACTGCCGGTTCTATGCAATGCTTTACAAAAGAAAAAGAAGAATTTCACCACCTAGATAGGCTTTGGCTACCTATCGCGAAAGGTTGCAATGTCAGTCCGATTATTTCTAAGCCTTATTGAAATAAGATGACGTTGGTGTGGTATAGCACTGAACGGATCTAACAGCAAGACGTGACTTTATGCTATCTACTGAAAGACTAGGTCTTGATAAAATACTATTTCTTAATCTATATACGTTAGCATTGAGCATTCGGTATTGATTATGCACTACTTTGACTTATCAAAAGGTGCGGGTTTTTCGCAACCCAATAATCTTGATATATTGGGTAGTGGTGATTAATATTTAGCGGTGCTAGGATTGCTATTATATTGTATCGTGCGCGAGGTGAGTCTCGTTTAATAATGTCCTCAAGAGGAGCTTGAACAAGGTTTTATTATTCGAAAACTGGCCAGTTGGAATTTAATTATTCCAAGAATAATAAATAAGTGTTTTTTTACTAAGTCCACTCTTGGAATTGATTAGATGTTAATAAATTATGTCCATAGCAGACTTTAATTAATTAATGGACATTTATATCTTAAGTGCGGGAAATAAATAATAAACAAAATGGAAACCCGGATTACTTGTAATTTCGGATTTGGATGGGGAGGTTAATATTACTTCTGTAGTGGTTGCTCGTAATATTCCAATATAAGCTTGTATTAAATTGTGGGTTCAATTTAATTAGTAAAAAGTTAATTGGGGGAGCCCATATCCAAAACCTTCCATAGATCCCTGACTGGGCCCAATATGAACTTAATATAAATAGGAGAATAAATGAGACAGAAAACACAATTTTTAAAGATGAAATTTTCTAATTTTCTCCTCCGTGAGTTTTTCAGCTCCTTCGAGTCCTAGTATTTTGATAAGATCAGCCCACCCTGATATCGAGATACATTTCGGAAACTAGTCAGAAGATCATCGTGGAGAAGGCGCGAGCAATCGATGATTCTTTGGAGAATAAAATCGGTAACTCTAAACCGTAAAATTCATGTTTTAGGATTTATGTTCTTTAAGTATGAATTATGTGCGTTCTAGCATGCAATTCTGTGTTAGATTAATCCCATAATCTGTCAAATAGATCATACGTCTGATTTATTTGTTTGTACATGTCTTCCGCTGTGCAAGGGGCTCCAAACCCCAACAATTGGTATCAGAGCCAATTTTTTGCTCTGATTATGTGGATTAATTTCGAATTGCTTGAATGCATATTTTTATTCGGTATGTCCGCTGCGTGAATCAATTCTTCTATGAAGCTTTGACTTTGTTTAACATTTAATTCATGGTATGTGATCATTACATCCATATAATGATTACAATGTTTCAATTTGTGATTTCTTGAAGTGCAATTTATATACGTATTGTGTGAATGCAATTTGTGACTTGAGAATCACGTCATTCAAATCTCGGCGGCGAATAGATGATGGCTGGGCAATTCCGAGGGGCAGCTGCTGCAACGCAGAGACAGCAACCCCGGCGGTGGGAATCGACGCAGCAGCGTTGGAGATGTCCAGCAGCAGCGGCGCCAGTTCAGCCGCGGAACAGCAGCTCCGGAGGAGCGCGACAGCTGCGGAGTTCCGGGCTGCAGCGGCTGTACTCTACGGCGGTAAGCGTGCAGCAGCGCAATGCCTTCGGAGGCGTCAGGCTCGATGAGCTCGCGAGATGAGTGGGTGCCCAGTGCTGCAGCGTTTTTCAGTAGGAGTCCGACAGAGGGATGATCGATGCAGGAGCAGCAGTAAAACAACGCTGCGGTGCCGAGAGGGCTGTCGGAGGAGACGCGGGAGCAGCGTCAGAGACGACGCAGCAGTGGCGTCCCTCCGTGAGCAGCCCCAACAGTGCGTCAAACTAGGGTTTTTCCTATGCGCGACGTCGCATCGCCTCGTTCCGTGACTTTGCTTTCCAAATTTTGATTAGGGTTTCCAAATCCTTGGATTCAATTTTGGAAATAATTCAAGATACATATGAAAATAAGATTTGAATATATCTTTTGTGGATTTTATATATTATATAATATTTAATTATGAATTAAATTATGGATGAATTAGATTTTTTCCTAATTTTATGGATTTATAGGGATTTTAATTCCTAGATGAATCCTAGTTAAATTTGGATAATGACAATCTATTTTTTTATCTATATCATATGGATTAATGTGGATTTATCCCTAGACAAATCCTAGTTGGATGTAGATAATGATAATATTATTTTATTCTTATCCTATGAGTTTATATGAATTTATTCATAGATAAATTCATAGTAATAATACAATATTTTATTCTTATCCTATGAATTTATATGAATTTATTCATATATGAGTTCTAGATGGATTTGAAGAATAATAATATAATATTATTTAATTCTTTGGATTTATATGGATTTACTCCAAGAATAAATCCTAGATGGATTAGGATTAATATTAATATTAATATATTTTTATCCTATGGATTTGAATAGATTTAATTCTATTAAGTCAAATCCTAGATGGATTAGAATAAACATTAATCCAAGTTATCCTTATCTTTTGGATTTATATCCTAGATAGATTAGGATAAAGACAATATATAAGAAAATCCTTATTTAATAGGATTTAGATAAATTAATTTACCAAAGAAATCCTAAGTAATGTTTGATATATTATGGACGTCTATTCTAAATAGAATTAAGATTTGTATAAATCTTGGTTGATAGGATTTTATTTTATCTTATGGATTATGATGGAATTATTTCTATCTAGTAATATCCTAGTACGATTTAAATAATGATAATCCTAGAGCAACGTTATCTTGAATCGAAGGATTTGATTTTATCGAAATAAAATCTAGAATAATCCTAAATGGATTTAGATAGTTAACACTATCTTGATAAATCCTAAATGAATTTGGATAATCATCATCCATGATAAAACTTAATTATTTATTTAATTCTCCCTTGACTAGATTAAATAATTATCGTTAATTATCCAGTGTTTTTAAATGTCATGCATTAAATGGATTTATCTGTTTATTTGGTGTTTATCTTTTTAAGTGGATTATCTGTCTTATCTGCTTATGTGATAATTATGCAAAAACCATATAAAATATCTAAGCGATAATTACAACAAGTGCGTTGTATATGGTCTTCATCGATTGGTTTGCAAATTTTATGAAGCCAGTTTCTAATATTATTGCCACCCATTATGTGGGGACAATAATCCTATGAAATAGCAAGTTCATATGGGCAGACTTCCCAAATATAAATAGTGTGAACTAGAAAGTAGTTTCTAATATTATCACCACCCATTATGTGGGGACAATAATCCTAAGAAATTACAAGTTTCATAAGTTCATACAGAATTTATGAGATAGTTTGATTTTGTTATCAGCACATGAGCATTGTTATGGGAATGTGTTGTTGAGACAAAATTCTATAATTCTAAATCTGATGGTCGTGCTTAGACAACATTAGGCGGCCATGTCATTATGTGGTCTCTGGACTATTCGTCGGTGTTGTGACCAGTAAAAATGTTAAAGTTGTGAATGAGTATTGACCTCTTATGGAGGGTACCTGTTTTCGATTTTACAATTGCAAGATACATAATTGTTTTGTGGTTATTTGCGATTATGTATTGAGTATAAGTATGTGATAATAAGTTAATTTGTCAAATCTTCATTATGTCATTTAATATTTTGTCTGCGATCCTTAAAGAAAAACTCGAATGTCAAAATTATGTAGACTGGAAACGTAAATGGATAAGATTCTCATCGCTAAAACTTGGAGTTTATACTCAATGATTCATGTCCTCCATATCCTCGACATAATTCCATGAAAAATGTTCGAGAATGCTTTTTGCATGTACTTGATAAGTTCTTTGAGGAATAAGGTCAAGCTATTTTCTTTTAAGTAGCATGACAAGTCTTGGTTAGTGATGATGAAAGATGGATATCAATAGAATCTGTCAAGATGATTCGATTGGAATATCCTAGAGGGACAAAATATTTTGAAGAATCTTTTGATCATTCAAATAGTTTCTGACTCAAGTCATCGTCTGAAGTAATAAGAAATGATTAAAAGAAGGTTTAACCGAAAAGTAGAAAACCTACATAATATTAGTCGTTATATTACTTTTAGAGGAAAGTAACATGATAAATGACGAATTCATCACTGCTGCAGTTTTCCTAAGTCCTAGTTCATTGAACAAAAGACTAGATATGGAAATGGGAGAGCCTGAATTGTCATCAAAGTTTGTTTATAGCGAGAAGAGATGCTTTGAGAGTTGGATTGACCTTTTAAAGAAGGACAATGACTTACATTGAAATGCAACTTCTAAGTAAAAGATCTTGATTCAGTTAAGCATTTGTTGTAGTGGGAGCTATTTATGCTAAATTATTGTTTCATGATTGATGTTTATGACATCATAGTATTGAAACAATATAAATTCAACAAGATTGAGTATGAAACAACACATCAACTTCTTAAACAATGAATGATAAAGTATTTATGGCTCTTAGTCTTAAGGCCAAGAAAATACTTAGTTATTGTTCAAAACTGATCTAGACTATCAAGATTTTAGCAATTTGTTTGTTAAATAGCTTGAAAGTCAATAATGTATGTTTGATGCACTATGAGTTAGAATCATTTGATTCAGAATACTTATAGAAGTGCGACTTAGAAAGACTAGCAAGTCTTAATGGTTTACACCATAAGACGACGAGCAATGGGTTATGATCAGTAGTGGGAGTCTAATCTCCATTGACGAATCCAAGCATTGTTCTAAAGAATGGGATAGTTATGTAAGAAGGAATCGAAGTCTTTCTAAGACAAGTTTGATTAAGTGATGAGTTGTACTCGTGAAAATCTTATCACTGATGGGATAAGCGTTAGATACAACGAGTTCCACAATAAAGAAACTACCAACATCAGTACCTTCTACAAAACACGAGTTGTGGACTAGAACGACTCTAGTCTAGCACATCTCAAGGTGTAATGTTGTTCCAACACATGTTGGAAATGTATCCAAGTAATTGGAGTTGAGTACTGATCAGGCATGTTTTAAGGTTGTCCCAAATGATGTAAGATTATAAGTTCTGTAATCTTCAAAGATAAAATTCTTGTATGAAGATCAAGAGAGGAACTAAAAGCCTAACAGCCTGATAACTCCCAGGACAGAGAGAGATATCGAATTTTCCACATTACCAAGGAGTCATACCATTAGAAACTTTTGCACTAATAAAATCAACTTCAACACCTAAGATTGTAAGAACCATGTCGTACTGGGAGCGTTCCTACGAACATAACAAGTTCATGAGTCTAAGAGTGTCGCAAGACTCAGTCTTAGATTAACTTGAACATAATCCCTCTACTACAATGTAGCATTGGTTAATTTGGATATTCATTTTTGGAAAGGTGATAGATTTCAAACTACAATCTTAGATAGACAACATGTTTTACAAGACTTGCAATACTACCTACAAGCTGTGTCAGTCAGTGGGAGCAAGTATCCTTGCAAGTGTAAATGTGGATCTCAAATGGCTAGACAATGACAATGGGTTATGCCCAAATAGAAACATTATCTTCTCGTCTGTCGTTGTGCCAGGATTGATTCAATCCTACTGTCTATCAGAACTTACATAAATTAGAATGTATGTATTATGATTGTCAAGACAGCTTTCTATTAATAGAAGCCTTGAGGAAATCATCTACATGGAACATCCTAATGGGTATGTAATAGAGGGCAAGAAACACATGATTAAAAGCTTATGAAGACCTTTGTGGTCTTAGACATGCATCAAAATCAGAGTATATGTGTTTTATCAAGATTGTCAAATGTTTTGAATTTGACTTGTGCCCTTAACAGTGTTGTAAGCACAAGCAAGTTGAAAGTGCATTAAATATGGTATTATTGGTACTCTACGATGATGAAATCTACAAAAGTTGCAAACAACTGAGATTGACATCTGGCGTAGGAAACTGGTTGTCTACCCATTTTAAGATAAAGGATTTAAGATAAACTAATTACATTATAAGCATCTAAAGTCTTTAAGATTGCTACAAAGAATGTGGAGATTCTCTTAGGAATTCTATATCTATACATTGCTTGGAACATTTTAGCATTAGAATTTCCATGCAAAGGCTTTTACCTTTCAAGATGGAATTGTCTTGTCTCTAGTAAGTGTCGTTTGAGACTTAGTGAGATCAAGAATGATGAGACTAGTTTCGGAGATAGATGTCTCATATATGCTATGATGTGTACTAAGTTTGATATTAGTTGTGCTTATGCATAGCAAGTGTATATCATATTAACCATGGCAAATGACTTTGATTGAGGTAGTGAATATACCATAATACTTGAGAAAGACTAATCGCTATATTCTAGTTTACAAATCACTCATGTAATGTCATTGGGGTTACACTGACTAAGTCTTATGACTAATCAGTGATCGAGTAAGTCATCCTCATTATATGTGTTTACCTTAGGAGTATATTCCTAGTAGCTTTGATCGTAAGTTTGAGTATGGCTATGAGTATTTTTTTTTAATTACTCTAGCAAAGGCTAACTCAAGGGACATACGAGATCATAAGCTAAGCAATCACATAGAGAGATGAAATTAATTAAAGATCAAATACGCAGCAAAGACATAGTGGTGGAAAAGATATGATCAAAGAACAACCAAGCAGATTTCACAGAAAATGCCTTTGTAGCAACATCTTTCAAACATGATGTGAAATGAATGGTGGTTCGATATATCTAGCTCCAAGACCTGCTTTGTATATAAGTGGAAAAGTTTTGGCAGTGGGTATTCTCAAAAGCATGTTTTGAATATAAGTGGAAGATTGTTAGGTTTAGTATACTGAAAAGCATGTTTCGAGCAAGTTCGTGCAAATGTAATCTTGCTTGTATACGGAAACTCTACAATCCACTTTTAACTCGATTCAATATTATTCGAGCAGTTCGCACGAATAGAATTAGTATATTATTACATTGTGTTTGCTTGTGCGTTTATAAGATGTTTTATAAACATTTAAATGCATAAGAAGTAAACAAAGCCTAAGTCTTTTGCTTAGTAGACTGGTTGTGGGCATCGTCCACTTTAAGGTAACTACTGTCGGTTCTATGCAATGCTTTGCAAAAGAAAAAGAAGAATTTCACAACCTAGATAGGCTTTGGCTACCTATCGCGAAAGGTTGCAATGTCAGTCCGATTATTTCTAAGCCTTATTGAAATAAGATGACGTTGGTGTGGTATAGCACTGAATGGATCTAATAACAAGACGTGTCTTTATACTATCTACTGAATGACTAGGTCTTGATAAAATACTATTTCTTAATCTACATACGTTAGCATTGAGCATACGGTATTGATTATGCACTACTTTGACTTATCAAAAGGTGCGGGTTTTTCACAACCCAATAATCCTGATATATTGGGTAGTGGTGATTAATATTTAGCGGTGCTAGGATTGCTATTATGTTGAATCGAGTGCGAGGTGAGTCTCGTTTTGATAATGTCCTCAAGAGGAGCTTGAACAAGGTTTTATTATTCGGAAACTGACCAGTTGGAATTTAATTATTCTATGAATAATAAATAAGTGTTTCTTGCTACGTCCACTCTTGGAATTGATTAGATGTTAATTAATTAAGTCCATAGCATACTTTAATTAATTAATGGACATTTATATCTTAAGCGCGGGAAATAAATAATAAACAAAATGGAAACCTGGATTACTTGTAATTTCGGATTTGGATGGGGAGGTCAATATTACTTCTGTAGTGGCTGCTCGTAATATTCTAATATAAGCTTGTATTAAATTGTGGGTTCAATTTAATTAGTAAAAAGCTAATTGGGGGAGCCCATATCCAAAACTTTCCATAGATCCCTGACTGGGCCCAATATGACCTTAATATAAATAGGAGAATAAATGAGACAGAAAACACAATTTTTAAAGATGAAATTTTCATCCCTTCTCTTTTTGAAGGAGGGCGAAATTTTCTAATTTTCTCCTCCGTGAGTTTTTCAGCTCCTCCTCCGTGAGAAAGTTATGTCTCTTTATTCGAGTCCTAGTATTTGATAAGATCTGCCCACCCTGATAGAGCCAATATCAACAAAATCACTATGCGGTCAGGAAAGGATTAGCTGACCCACTACCGAATGACCAAGATGTGGATGAGCCAAATGAAGAAACAAAAAGGCATGAGAGTGAAACCTCTAATGAAGGATCTAGCAATGCGGTCAAGCGTACTAAACCCTACCCTTACAGAGGGAAGACTAAGAGGCAGAAGGAAGATCCACTGATTTCATGGAAATTTTCGGCAACCTTGAGATTAATCTGCCTTTCTGACAAGCGCTAAAGCTACCCCCGTTCAGCAGGTTCATTAGAGACTTCATAGCAGGAAATGCAAAGGCTGATGAGAGAGTGTATTGGCCGTAATCCAGAAGAAGAGACTTCCTTCCAAAAGGACTGACCCCGGGATGTTCACTTTACCAATCATCATCAAGGATGTAAAAATTGAAAATGTTATGTGTGATTTGGGAGCTTCTATTAATGTGCTACCTTTCTCAGTTTACAAAAGATTGACTGGAGTCAGATTAGTGGATACAATGGTGGTCATTCAGCTGGCAGATAGATCATGCATTAGCCTTAAAAGAGTACTGGAAAATGTAATAGTGAGGGTGCATGACATTCCTCTACCCTACATATTTTCACATGATTCGTATGAATGAGTCTGAAGTTGGTGAATCTAGCGGAGTATTGTTGGGAAGGCCATTCCTGCGGACGGCCAAAACCATAATTGATGTAAGCTATGAGGAAACCATTGGACACCGAAAATTTACATTCTTTAGATGTAATTTACCCATTAGTCCAAGAATTTCTTGAGGCTGAACTTTTGCAGGAGCAACTTGCAACTGCTGAACTGAGCGACTCGATCGAAGAGGAGGTCGCCGAGTGGTGTGAAACGCTGATAACACAGGATTCGACTGATGAAGAATTAAATGATGCAATAATGGGATTTTGTCATAAACCAGGCTCTACTGGATCAAATGACCTCGCCCAACTGAGCAGTCTGGAGAAATTACCTGATTTTGAAGAACTTGCAGCAAAGAACATGGGAAAGAACCCACTACCTCAAGAGGCGATCTCACCTAAGAGGGAGTTGAAGACATTGCCCCCAGGATTGAAGTACGCTTATCTAGGAGACGAAGAGACATTTCCAGTAATCATCAATAGCCGGTTGACTGAGAAATAAGAAGAGGAATTGTTAGAAGTGTTGAGAAGAAATCAGAAGGCTATAGGGTGGACTTTATCGGACCTGGTAAGCATCAGTCATGATCTTTGCATGCACCACATCCGTCTTGAAGAGGGTGTCAAGGCCCACTGTGAGCAACAGAGGAAGTTGAATCCTAATATTAGAGAAGACGTCCTGAAGGAGGTTCTGAAGCTGCTAGCCTCATTGATTAATTGATGGATGTTTCTATCTTAATGGATGTTTCTAGCCTTGGGAATTATTTACTCCGTCAGTCTAGTGCATATAGTGCCCCAGAAGTCTGGAATTCAGGTAGTGAAGAACGAAAAGAATGAACTAGTCCCCACAAGGCTAGTCACAGGCTGGAGAATGTGCATAGATTATCGGAAGTTGAATGAGGCCACTCGGAAGGATCATTTCCCTCTGCCATTTATTGATCAAATGCTTAAAAGATTGGCAGGGAAACAGTACTTTTGCTTCCTAGATGGCTACAGTGGGTATTTCCAAATATATGTGGACCCAGAGGATCAAGAAAAGACAACTTTCACCTGCCCATTTGGAACATACGCTTGCAGAAGAATGCCCTTTGGACTTTGCAACGCACCGGGAACTTTTCAAAGGTGTATGATGAGTATCTTTTCTGACTTGTTAGAACAATGCATTGAGATTTTCATGTACGACTTCACAGTGTATAGAAATTCTTTCGAATCTTGCCTTAGTAATCTAGACTTGGTGTTGAAGAGATGTCAGGAGAAAAATCTGGTGTTGAATTTTAGGAAGTGCCACTTTATGGTCCCCGAAGGGATTGCCTTGGGCTATGTCGTATCAGAGAAAGGTATACAAGTCGACAAAGCTAAGATGGAGGTGATTAATAAACTGCCATTTCCCACCGATCAAAAAGAAATACGAGCTTTTCTGTGACATGCTGGGTTCTATAGGAGGTTTATCAAAGACTTTGCAAAGATAGCTCAACAGAAAAGGAAATGTTGGCCATTGTGTATTCTTTTGAGAAATTTTGACCTTATTTGCTCGGTTCCAAGGTTATTGTGTATATTGATCATGCCGCAATCAAATACTTGTTGGCGAAAAAAGAGTCCAAACTCAGATTGATCCGCTGGGTACTACTGCTGCAAGAGTTACATTGGAAGGCGAAAGATAAGGTAGGAACAAAGAATAAGGGGGTTGATCGTTTGAGCAGAATAACTCAGGGGGGAGATAAAGAGGATATTCCCGATGCTTTTCCAGAAGAACATTTGTACTTTTCCAAGGGATCGACTGTCTTGATCAGTCTGGAAGATGTTTTTGACTCGACTAACCCGAAGGCATTTTTGAATGAAATAAGTAAGAGGCAATCCGAACCATGGTTCGCTAATTTGGAAAATTATGTGGTGACTGGAGAATCGCCCTCTACACCAGAAGTGACTAGAACTCAGAGGCTGAAGATCAAGAGAGAAGCCAAGTATTACTTATGGGATGACCCTTATTTATAGAAGATGGGGGCTGATCAAGTCATTAGGCGATGCATCCCTGAGTGGGACCAAGAAGACATACTAGTACATTGCCACTCTCTTGCCTGCGGAGGTCATTTCGGCCCAAAAAAATAGCCAGGAAGGTTCTAGACAGCGTCTTCTATTGGCCAATTTGCATAAGGACGCATATGAATTTTGCAGGAAATGTAGTCGATGTCAGATGACAGGGGGAATCTCTGCTAAAGACGAAATACCGGAGATACACATCGTGGTTTGCGAGATCTTTGATGTCTATGGGATGGCTTTTATGGGCACTTTTCCTCCATCATATGGGAATTCTTATATTTTGGTCACAGTGGATTATGTGTCCAAGTGGGTCGAGGCTAAGGCAACTGTAACCTGTGAGTCGAAAGAAGTCGCAAGGTTTTTGAAATCAACCATTTTTAACATGTATGGAATTCCTAGAGCCATAATCTCAGACCAAGGTACCCATTTTTGCAATCGCACTGAAGAAGCGCTCATGAAGAAGTACGGGGTTAACCACCATTTGTCCACCCCATATCATCCGCAAAGTAATGGTTAAGCAAAGATTTTGAATAGAGTGATCAAGAGTATTCTAGAGAAAACGGTGAGCCCTTCGAGGAAGGATTGGAGCAAGAGGTTAGACGATTCCTAGTGGGCCTATACTCTCAATTAATAGTGTCATTTTAAAGGAAGCTAATTGTAGTGTCAACTAAGCTCTTCTATCTCGCAAACCTCCTCTCACGATAAGTCAATAGATCATCACAGAATGTGTCACTCAAACGTGAAGCAATTATCCAACACTTAGAATAGAAACGAAGTAATGAACAAAACAAATATTAAATAAATAGGAATTGTATAACCAAAGTCGTTACTAACACATCCCTAGAATTCTATGAATTTAGTTACACATGATAGAATATTCTAAAGAAATAGTTTTTAAGGAAAACAAAGAAAACATAAAGACCAAAGCAAATAAAACCCAAAGGTTGAATCCTTGTAGCCTTGATCTTCTCTTGAATTCTTCTTCAAAACCCTTGAACAGTAAAGAACTCTCAAATATATTTCTCTTGAATTATGCATCAAAAAGAAGATCCTTAATGATGAAGCTTGAAGGGGTATTTATCCCCTCAATTTTGTGTATCATAATTATGGCAAATATTCAGCACAGTATGGTAAATCTTAGGGAGAAAGTAGGTCAAATCTGCGGGCCGCTGCACTTTGCTCAACGGTCGCTGGCTAGGGATCCGTACCTTCTGCCTCTTGATCAGCGGTCGCTGCACTTGGGTTCTGCAGTCGCTGGCGATCATCCCGTAGCTACTGGAACTTCTGGAACGGTCGTTGGGCGTGTTCCTCTTTTCAGCACAACTTTCTCGGAGTGGACCGCTACTCATTTAGAGGATGTTGATGGCCAGCAGTCGCTGGTTGGGTTGCGGCGGACCGCTGGACCTCTTGAAAGCTCCAGATTTCAAATTTCAGCTTTTAGCTATCTTTTTAGGCTCTATTTTGCACATTTCTCACAAAACACGTCAAAAATACCAAAATAGATAAAATATGCAAACAGAAATTGAGGGACACCATCACCATCTTCAATGAGAGGATCAGGAGGATGCCCAATTTGAGTACCCACACATGCATCATTGAACTTTGGACGACAATAATACGACTCACATATAGCGTTTCTATCATACCCAACTCTGATCAACCTACTTGCCAATTCGAACATGTTAAACTGCAAAACGCTCACAAAGTCGATGTAGTTCAGCCTTCCCTAATGTAATCTCCAGTGTGGAACACACCATGGTGGTGAAGGGCCACTGTGAAACAATCAGGCCTACTCTTTATTCAAAGTCACGTAAAAAAAATCCATCAATTTCAAAAATGCGTATCATATTTGCAAGTATAAAATCGATCACTTTTCCAAGAAAACTGATGACGCTCATTTCATGCATGTGTTATGTGATAAAACTACACTCAATTTTGTAATCTAACGTCTAATTATGAGCAGGTGTGTGTGAAAGTCCGTCATATTTAGAGAATGAATGGATCAGTTGAGCGGACGAATGGATCAAGGAGAGGGAGTTAATTTGCTGCTCAAACGGTTCAAGTCAGACTATATGGCATACGACAGGAGCACCCGATTAGGAGATGGATCGCAACACAAGAAAGATCCTCAAAGGAAAAGGGGTAATAAAGACTTTTCGAAGGGTAGTTACCCTAGGGATCAAGACCTCACGCCTTCCTATAAATGGAAATAGAGAAGGAGGAAGGAGGTATCACTCATTAGACTTCAGCTCTCTTCTAGGGTTGAAATAGGGGCTCCCAACACTCCAAACTCCTTATTTATGTCACACACACATACTTAGTTTTAGTTTAGTTTTAGTTTAACAGTGGTTGGGTGTTGGTTCTTGCATCTTTTAGCAATTTGCTTCTGTAATCCATTCCGAGAAGGGACGATGAAACAATCTCTGTTTTTAGTTTTGTTTTGTCTCATTTGGATTTACGTTTATGCTGTAGCAAACTCTGGATGTCCCTAATGCAGTAGATTTGATGTTATGATTTTGGTTCACGTTGAAATGTTCTGTTTACCATGCATGAACTTTCAGTTTTACCTTTTGGTTCTGATTTATGAAGATCTTTTAGCCAAGTAATTTTGTCGCTGTTTAATGCGTTGAATCTGAACTGCTGATTTAAGATTTTTGCTTAGTTGTGAAGAAATTATGGATAAAGTGTTTTAGGATGTTTAGATCTGGTTGTTCGTAGTATCGTATAGTAGATCTAGGTTGGTTTGTGTTACTTGAAGGTATGATAATGTCTGATTTAGTTTCTAAGGAGGTAGATCTGATAGCTGGTTTATGATTTCTGCATGATTATGGCTAAGTCGCTTATTTACGTAGATGTAGTTTAATTCCTTAGCGTAGATCTAAAGTTACAAGTTTATTAAGTTAAGTTTGTTAGTTCACGAGTGTTTGGAAATGTTCAGATCTGATTATACTCTGTTTTCTTTTGATGATGCGAGGAAGATGAAGTTGTTAGAAAAGGTTTACCTTACCATACGTTTTGCAGAAGACTGACTTTCGTTCATTTTATTCTGTTTAGCCATTTCAGTAAATTTCCACATGAGTTGATCAAGTAGAGTTTTATTCCGTTTAACAAGTGGGCCAGTTTAGTTCGTTTAGTCTTCCAGATCATAGTTTACTTAACCCACCCTGAAAGTGTGGCAGCAGCCATTCCCATTTTGTCTGCAACAAATGGAAAACACATCGTCTCTGTGAGATCGATCCTTACTTCCCTATACTAGTTAATAGTATTGTGGGTTAAGGTTTTGAAATGCTTTGAGTTCTTCCATTTGCGCATTCAAGTCGGATTAAGTCAAGTAGATCAGTTTGAATTTCCACTGGACCCACTCACCGGCATTCGCAGGTAGAAGGCACACATTTAGCCAGCTGGATTAGTTGACAATCTAACTTGAGCAGTCCACAAATACAGCAGAAAAACAATCAGATAGTCGAACAAAGAGAAATTCAAAGCAGTTTCAAAAACCTTAACCTCAACATTCCTCAATTTCACAATCTACAGTTTTGCAAGTATAAAATCGATCACTTTTCCAAGATAAAATGCATACCATATTCAAGCTCCAGGTGGAAGATGCAGATATTAGAGCCACAGAGTTTCCTTGTCTCATCGTCGACGTCTATTACCACCCAAGGTCGGCTCGGCTAGGCTCGGCTTCGTCATTTTTCTTCGTCTTTCGCCCCCGTTTTTTCAGCGGCATCACAAACGCAGTTTCGGACAGTGGGCGGCACAGTTTTTGTGGCCGACGATTCAATGAAAGGGAGAGTGGGCGGCACCGATTTCATCAAGAAGAGTGAAAATTGTAGGAAATTTTCGGACTGGGATAGAGTGAAATGGAGTAAAGAGAGAGGGAGGTGAGAGTAGGAAGACGAAGGGGGTATTTTTGTTTTGTTGCAGGTAGAGTGAGGTGAGAGGGAATATGGAAGGGTTTTGATGGGAGGTGAAAGAGTTGAAAATGGTGGGAAGATGAAATAGATTCTGTATAAAAATTCATTCCAAATTGTACTCTCTCTCTGCATTGTCGCGCCATTACACATATATGTATGTACCTTCTCTCTTCTCTCTTCTCTCTTCTCTCTTCTCTCTATGTTGTTGTAGCATATATATAAGATGTATACATAATCCACACTCCATCTCTTTCTGATAAAGCAAAATTCAAATATATGAGTGTACTTCCAAATCATGGTGATGACGACAGATTGAAAAAGTTAAAATTGTGTAAAACAAAATTGCCCAACCACCAAAAAGA
Organism: Salvia splendens; assembly: GCF_004379255.2. Taxonomy (NCBI): domain Eukaryota; kingdom Viridiplantae; phylum Streptophyta; class Magnoliopsida; order Lamiales; family Lamiaceae; genus Salvia; species Salvia splendens. Next base: position 22,129,279 of record NC_056038.1, read on the forward strand.
GTGAAAATGACCGATTTTGAAATAAACCCTTAGTTCAGGGATTACTGGAGATATTGTTAAAGTCCAAGGACTAGTGGTGAAATAAACACTTAGTTCATGGGCCATATTTGTAGTTCACTCATATTAATACTACTAAATCATACAGAATTTGAAATCTTGGTAACGAAAGTCCAGAATATTCAAGAACTTTGTGTTTTCTTTTTTCTTAATAACCAAGGGTATCCATCAGCGGTCCAGTAACTATTCTCCATACTGATTTGTAGGCACTTTGATAGGTGAAAGCCTTTTTTTATATAACCAATGATATCCATCAGCTAGTCCAGTAACTATTCTTCATACTGATTTGTAGGCACTTTGATAGGTGAAACAACTGAATCAAGAATTTAAGAATGCTCTAATTGAAAAGGCATATTTTCATATAAAACATTAGATGAATCAATTATGTGACAACATTATGGAAAGGGAAAATATCTTGATTGTACCTAAAAGGAGTAGAAAGTTAATTCATTCGTTCCTGGGTGGATTGAATTCATTTACTTACAATGCATGAATCATTTAGTAAAAGAGTTTTGACAGTGGCTTGGGGTAAACTACTACACACCATCTTATGACTAAAAGCCAAATCAACTTAAGTGTCAACATCATAATATTCTTATCAATCCCCACCTCCATGGAACTGGAACTGGAACTGGAACTGGCAGTATAGCAGCAGGCAATCACCTCAAACCATAAACCCTAAATCCCTCCTCGTCTCCATGAAAATGGGCGGCTCATGATGACACCGACCAACTGCTGCCACTGGAGCTGATCAAACCACGAGACTCATCACTCATGCTCTATATTTCTCCACATTGTCGGCTTCTGTCCTAGTCTCCGGTTCCATTCTCAGAGACCGCTGGTTGCATCTTCAACGCTATTGAGTCGAGCCTCTGCAACCGCGAACCCTACCATTCGCCACATACAATAGACGGCGCCAAGCCAAAATCCTTCATATTGGGAGACAAATGCTTCAACAAGTCATATATCTCATCACAATGGGGATGCTTTCTGTCTCTGGATACAAAGCAATTAGAGTAACCATAGACGTCGATCCAGCTGCAGGCGACCTCCTTCGACAGACCTTTCTCCAGCATCTCCCTCCTCGTCGACTTTACACCTTCCCAGTTCCCCTCCTCCGCGTGTATATTAGAAAGCAGGACGCGGTAGCCTGTAGCCCTATCTGGTCCTTCTAACTCGAGCAGCTTATCAGCAACAACCTTTCCCAGCTCAAACTCTTGATGGATTCTGCACGCAGAAAGGAGTGATCCCCAGATCCCCAATACATTGCCTCCTTTCCCCAATCTCCAAGCGAACTCATATGCCTCAACCACCCTCCCGACTCTTCCCAACATGTCCACAACGCAAGCATAATGCTCCATCGAGGGCTTTATCCCATACTCACCCTCCATAGACTCAAATATCTTGAGCCCTTCATTGATCAGACCTGTGTAGCTGCAAGCAGATAACACTGCTAAAATGGTGATGGCATCGGGGTTGATGCCAAGTTCTTTCATGGAGTGGAACAGTTCGAGAGCTTTCTCTCCCATCCCATGCTGACCGTATCCCAAGATCATATTCGTGCAGGTGACTGAGTTTTTCTCAGTCGATTTTGAGAAAACCCTCTCGGCGTAAACAAATGCCCCTGACTTTGAGTACATGTCCACCAGAGCAGAGCACACGAAGACGTTTTCGTCCAAGAAATGGCGAATTGCAAAAGCATGGAGTTGAGTTCCAACAGCCAGACTTCCTGACTGGCTGCAAGCTGGGAGAACTGATGCCATGGTCACAGCATTCGGTACTACATTCTCCACTAGCATCCGCCTGAAAACATGCAAGGACTCATCAATCAATCCATTTTGCGTGCTCGCGGAGATAATGGAATTCCACACGGCTGGATCACTACTAGGTTTGCAATACAAATTGAAGACCGTCTTTGCAGCTTCCATCAAACCCGATTTTGCATACATGTCAATGAGATAACTCTCCATCCCACTGAACTGAATCCCATGTCTAATCAGATAAGCATGGCTCTGTATCCCAATGTCCCGGTTTCCAAGATTTGACGCTGCAGAGAGTATAGCAGTGATTGTCACATCATCAATTGAAAACCCTAGCTTCTGCATCTCATACACGAGCATCAACCCTTCATCATCCAAGCCGTTCTGCACAAGAACACAGATCATAGTGTTCCACGACACTACATCCCTCTCCTGCATCTCACTAAAAACCTTGAACGAATCACCAATACAGTTGCACTTGGCATACAAAGCTACAAGCGCATTAACTAGAATAACAGAGGAAACCAACGACTTCTTGATCAAATACGAATGCAGCTGCTTTGAAACTTCCAACTGCTGCAACTCGGAAGCTGCAGTCAAAGCTGAAAGAAAAGTCACATCATCCACATCACCACCACCATCTTGCGACTCCAATGCATCAATAAACAGCTCCAATGCCACAACTGGCCGGTTGTTCAACACGTAACCACCAATCATAGTGTTCCAAACATGTGCATTCTTGACCAAGCAGTTATCAAATATCTTCCGAGCAATATGAACACAGCCAAGCTCTGCATACATAGTAATAGCAGAGCTCACAACAAACAAATCATCAACATATTCGCCACCCAATCTAGTAACCATCCCATAAACAGTGTCAGCAACATCTACATCACCTAAACCCGAAACGGCCGGAAAGGCATTGATAAAACTAACCACCGTAGGTGTAACCCCCATTCTCATCATCATCACCAAACACCTAATTGCCTCCACAAACATCCCCTTCTTCACATACCAAGCAATCATAGTATTCCATGAAACCACATTTCGCCTTCGCATAGCCCTAAACAACCTCTCTACCAAATCAATCCCCACAAAGGAAGCATACATGTTCAACAAAGAATTGTAAACAATCCTACTAGAATTCACATCGCATCTCAAGACACGGGCGTGAACAGATTTGCCAATAGAGAGCTGCCTCGCCTCCGCGCAAGCTTTGAGAGCAGAGGAATATGTATAAGCGTCGCATTTTCGATCAATTGAGGAGGTAAGAGCGTAAAGCAAGCGTGAATACAAGGATATAGCTTCATTGGGCATGTTATTGCAAACGTAGCCTATGATGAGAGTGTTCCAGAGAACTGTAGTTGGTTGGGGAATAGCGTCGAACAGTTGGCGGGCGAGGTTGAGCTGGCCTTGATGGCAGAGCTGGCTGAGGCGGAAACGGATGGTTTTGGGTTTGAGAGGCGGGGACTGGTGGGTGTCCGGTGTGGTGTATTGGCTGCGCAGCGGAGGCGGGGAGGCGGCGGGGATTAAGAAGGTGGGGTGTTTGCGGTGGTGGGATTGGGCGATGGTGGATGAGGAAAGGTGTGATGCCAGTGGCGAAGAAGGCATCATACTTGCGCGCATTTTTTTTCTCCTTTATCCTAAGATATCATATACTCCTATTTAAAACTTTGAATCATTATTGAATACAGAGAAATAAAAGTAACATAATTTTTCTAATCCTTTTTGTAATAAGTCATTTTAATAATTACATTTATAAGTTTATACACTCCCTCGGCCTATAGAAATAGGTTAGTTGGAGATAGCACGAATTTTAATACGTAATTAATAAAGTAAGAAAGAAGGAGAAGCTGTAGTTGAAATAATGTAATAGACTGTGAGATTAATAAATGATAAAATAAAAATAAAAATAAAAGAGAAAAAAATTTTATAAATAAATATGGACTACTTTTATGGGAAGGACGAAAAAGAAAATTCAGCATGGGACGAATAGAGTATTAAAAATAAAATGTGTTCTACAAAATACATTAAATTTGGCAAGGAAAATAATTCCTAGGAAAATGAATTCTTAGAATATGATTCCTGCACATTTACTTTCATGTGTTTGGAAAAATAATAAATTATTAAAATAATTATTATATTAAGATTCTCCTAATAAATTAATAATTTAAAAATAATTATAATAATATACTATTTTATTTATAATTATAATGATAATTGAAATAATTTAATTAAGATTTCTTAATTTATTATTTTGTATTATAATAATCATAAATAAATATATATTTATAATTATTTATTGATATTATAATTGAATAAAATTTATAATTTTAAAATTCCATTAAGGCTTTGTTGATTTATTATTAATTTATAAAATAGTAACGATATTTTATTAATAATATTACTCCATTATATATTATATAACACATATTTAAATAATTATACCATAATTATTTAATAAGATAATTACAATAAAAATTATAAATATTATAGTAATATTATAATTGTTATTACCATAATTATAATGTAATAATAGCTATTTATTATACTGAAATTAAGTAGAGTATGATTCATTTTTTAAAATTATTATTTAATAGTAATATTAATCATAATAATAATAATAACAACAATACTACTTGTATAAGATTATATTTCTGATTACTTTAAAAATATACTTATTTTTTAAAATATTATTATTATTTTTATTCATTTACATATTAATATATGAATTTAAAAATATATGAATTCAGAATCATATTACTTTCTCAGATTGAATACTAGCAACCAAACCTAGCAACCAAACCTGGAAGGAAAAAACATATGTGCAGTGGTTCAACCGAAATTTACTTATTTTTTAAAATTTTATTATTATTATTATTATTATTATTATTATTATTATTTATTCATTTACATATTAATGTGTAGATATTTTATTTTCACATATTCTAATTTTTTGTACACATCTGTTTTTAAATCATTTTTTCTGTATTGGAATTTTTTGTAATATACTCCCTCCGTCCAATAAAAAATATCCCAATTTATTACGCTATACATCAAGTTATTTATAACTTAAACCACCATCAAAATACTAATAATAATATGAGTCTCACTATCCACTAACACTACTTTAACTATCATTCTCCTCATCTCTCTTACTTTACCATTTTTATCTTAATTTCTGTGTCACATTATATGCCCATATTTTTATGGGATGTAGGGAGTAGTTATTTTAATTTGATGTTACTTATTAATTTTATATGATTTTTGTTTTTATGTTTAAAGTCCAGTATATGTATTTTATCTTTAACTATCTTCTTTTAGTTACAAGTATTTCTGATAATTAAATTTATAATATTTAATATAAAAAAAATAATCGCTAGTCGATTTAAACTAAATTAGTTACAAGTGATTTTGATATTAAATTTATAATTTTAAATTTATATTTAATACTTTAAAGAATTACATAGTATTTTTTATTTAAAATTTTTACTTTTTGAAATTTTAATTTCTTTGAATTTTTAAATTTTTTATTTTTAGATCGTCAGAATTGAACATCGAGCAAAAAAAATAATAACATGGTCTTCACTCATCTACTTAATATTTTCATGCTATATATTTAATATTTTCTTCTTTGCTTATAAATAATTGTGTTCTTAGCTAGACACACTATATCATGAAATAATTTAAAATATGATATATTAATACTAATGGAGTTTATATTTTTTATTTCTTTATATTGATTCTAATACTTTAATATCTTTAATAAGGTCACCGCCAGTTGGAAACTTGTGAAGGGTCATGGTCTCATGGGGGTTTCATGGGACCCCCAATAATTTTACAAAAAAATGGTATTTTATTAATTTTATATTAAAAGTAAATCAAATACTGTATTATTTACTCATTAATCTTTACCGTTAATCGGCAGATTCTGCCCAATCTAATCCTCCACTTGTGCGCCGTATTCTACTTCTTTCTCTTTCTCTTTTCTTGAACAAAGTATTTTTTTCAATATATTATTTTGATATTGATTGTTTCAATTATAAAAAAAACAATTGATGTACATAAAGTTAAAATTGAAAGAAATTGTGACTAAATCATTACTCCTTCCGTCCATGAAATAATGTCCATCTTTGCTATTATGGCCCGTCCACAAAATAATGTCCATATTTACTTTTTTTATTTGTGGTCAATAAACTCCACTTTCCACTAAATCATCACACACACACTCTAATATAAAATCAATATATAATGTGTGACCTACTAACTTTTTTAACCAACTTTTCTTTGTATTATTTAAAACTCACACCGAGTCAAAGAGGGACTTTTAATCGTGGACGGAGGTAATATGTAACTATGATTAGTTTAGTGTTGTTTTGTTTTTACATAGGTTTATGAATGTGTTGTCAAATATAGATGAATTTATGAAGTTAATATAGTTGTTTGTGTTGTTATTGTTTAAGTACTACTAGCTTGTATGGGGCAAAAATTATGGTATATACAGTCCACAAGATCCATTCGTTTTATATTTGCAAAATGAACAAATTTCGTTTATCATTTGGACTTAGATAGATCGCCCTAAGTTAAGATTACCTAAGATATGAAGGAAAGATGTGAGATAAGCCTGTTATTCTTCCCATTATTTTGCAGCACATTAGGAATATGAGATTTGGGGATGTGTTGGATTGTCGAAGATCTAGAGACATAGACGATCATCTCATTATTGCATTCGTTATGCAAGACACATTAATTCATATACTCCTTCCGTCCGTGGATAAGAGTCATGTTTTTCTATTTTAGTCCGTCTGTGAATAGGACTCTCGGTTAACTTTAACTATAAATGCTAATAGGGTCTCACATTACACTAACTCATTCCACTCACATTTTATTCAAAACTAATATATGCAAGTGGGACTCATACTCTACTATCTTTTTTCCACCCATTTTTCTAACATTTCTTAAAACCCATACCATTAAAAAATGAGACTCTCAATAGCTAACGGGAAAGTACAAGTTAGTGTTTCCTATTGATTGGTTTTGTACATAAAGAAGGAATTTAAGATGTTGAATTTGTTTGGATCGGCGTTGATTACTTAGCTGAAGGAGCCTGAGCATGACACAAATCTTAAATTCTATTCCCTCCGTGTTTTAAAAATAGTAATTATTTCCATTTTAGGTCATTTCTTAAAAATAGAAACTTTAGAATCTTTCTATTTTAAGACATGGAACTCACAATCCATTAACTCTACTTTCACTACTTTTTCTTTTCATCTCTCTTACTTTACTCATATTTCATTTCATCTCTCTTACTTTACCAATTCTTCTCATTTACTTTACTAATTGTGCATTAAAACTCGTGCCGTTTCAAATGTTTCTAGTTTTTAAATACGGAGGGAGTATATTCAATAGACACGTGTCTATTGTATTGTATGCTTCTAATTGGTCGTTTGATCTTACCGGATAACATCGTCGATAAGATGCATTTCTTACATAATTATATTTTAAAAGGTTTAACACTTAATTTACGATGATTATTTAAAGGTAAAAAAAAATAATTTATGATTTAAAAAATTTAAATGAAACGAAAAAACATTGTGTTAAATTTAAAACATTTTTGTGAATTTATAATTGTATTGTACTATTTACGTTCCTTAAAAATGAAGTTAAATTTTAAAACCTTTTTGTGAATATAAGATGGAATAAAATGATAAAAATGAACTACTCTCTTTGTCCATGATTAAATGTCTCATATTTGACTGATATGGATTTTAAGAAATTATTTGACTTTATAAAATAAAGTTGGTTGAAAAGTTAGTAAAACATGGAGTTTATTTTTATATATTATTTTTATAATAAAACTTGAGTGAAATAATAAGTTCACTTACCAAATATAGTAAAAGTGAAATGAAATATTTATACTTGAAATGATGAAAACGGAAAAAAGTGAGATATTTAACAGCAAAAAGAGAAAGTATTTATTTTTGAGGCAAAAGAAAAAAATATAAATATAGATTGCCACATGGAATATGTGAGTGTGACCTACATCTATAGCACTTATTGCACATTTTCGTGCAAGTTTGTAACACTACTAACTAAATATAATTGTCCAAAGCACCAAATAATCTAATTATTCCAGTAATAAACCAACAAAAGAGAGTAATAAAAAAAATAAAAATAAACTGCATTATTTTCGGCTCATTTTGTTTCATTCCACTTTCGCAAATTCTCCACCTTGTTCGCTGCAAACATATTCGAATTCCACACGTCACACAGCTGTTTCACGAATGATTCATACCGTTTTCGATCCCAAACAACTCCATATCAACGATTCCTTATCGTAAGTTTCTTCAATTTTTTGCATGCATGATGCTTGTTAATTTTCCGATTTATTGTGGATTTTTCAGTGATAAAATGAAGTTTGATGTGTTCGAATATCTCTAAAATGGAATTTTCGATTGTTAATCATCATTTTATATGTGATTTTGTTATTTGATTTGGTTTTGCATGATTCGAATTTTGTAGGTCTAATTTGATTTCTACTGTTTTATAGTGGAGAAATTGAGAATAATGGGTGATTATTTGCTGTTATTCTATTTCTAACCAATGTGAATTGTGGGAAATAATCTAGGTATAGGTAGTATCATGATGAGAGGATCGAGTTCGAATGAGAAGTCAGAGATCAATGCTAGCTTAGAGAGTGAGATTGAAGCATTGCTGCTACATCAGCAACGAAATCGAGGTCTGATTGTTGAGAGAGAGAGGGGTTTGGACATAAACAGAAGCGGAAGCGCCCCTCCCTCAGTGGAGGGGGCGTTGCTAGCTGCAGGGAGTCTTCTTAGGCATCCCAATTTCGTGAAGCTTGGTAGCACTAGTAGTAGTAGTAATGCTGATAATATTGGCGTATTGACTGAAGAGGAGATAAGATCCCACCCTGCCTATTTGGAGTACTATTATTCACATCAGAACTTCAATCCTCGGCTCCCTCCACCTCTGTTGTCGAAGGAGGATTGGCGCGTTGCGCAGAGGGTAAGGGCTGCGGGCAGAAATGGGCTTGAAAATGGGGGTGGGGTTATGCCGGTAGGTTTGTCTGTTAAGAAAGCAGAAGATGAGATGATCGAGCTGAGGAAGGCGGCTCTTAGGAATATGTCGCGGAAAAACTCTACTGATTCTTTAGAGAAAGGTATGATGGGGGCGTCGAGCTCTGGAATGGGAGTTAGAAGAAAGAGCTTCGCAGATATACTTCAGGTTTTTGACATTTCAGTATTTGTTGTGCTTTTGGTATCAATGCTCCTCAGAATATGAGTAGAAAGGGTGTATCATGTATGTCATAATGTAAGCCAGTGTCTTGTGACATGATTAACCTCACATACAATTTTATTTTATCTTTACATACAATATACTTATGATAGAGGAAATATTGCGCTCTAATGCGTAGAAAAAGAAAAAAGCCTTGATAGCTAAACGTCATTTTCCAACAAGTTTTTATTTTTGCACTGAAAATTGTCGACATTAGCTCTAGCCATGCTATAACTTTCTGTGTTTGCACAGAAAAATCACCTTTGTGTTCGTGTTTGGCTTTCTCCAGGAAGGGTGTGGACAGCCTACGAAATCACATCTTTCACGTCCTGCTAGCCAGAGCTCAGTTGCAGATATTGCAGATATGATACCTAATTCCAGCTCAGCTGATTTACATAATAAAGCAGAATCATTTGAATCTCTACACCCCAAAAATAGTTATACTGTCTTATCCAACACTCAGAGCAATCCGACCTCATTGGCTTCTTGTGTCAATGTAACATCCTTAACGAGCAGCAAGACTGAGATGGGGGGCAAGCCCCCAGCTCCTGCTCTTATGGCACTTGGGAACGGAGTTCATCTTGTCGACAACTTGACCTCTGCAACGCTAGTTCCTTCGCCTGGTATCTTTGAGATAGCCGACATTGCCTCTTCTCTATCTGGATTGAAAATGTCCATGGCCAGAGGTCAGCTTCCTGGTGAGAGTATTTCACATTCGTCACTTCAGATGGGGATTAATCCAACAGGGTGGCAGCAGCAGCAGCATTACAGCGACAGTGCTAGAGTCGAAAACATGGTCATTAACACCAACTATGTAAATTTAGCAAGGAGTAGTGAACTAACCAGGGGGCCTGGTGTTTCAAAACTAACAATCAATGAGCATGTAGGTTTTCCGAGAAGGACGTCTTCGACTACTAATCTTCAGTCTCAACATCAACACAGCCTATCTGATCTTGCAAGGCTGGAAGATCTGAAGAATCAAATGCAAAACAACAATTTCCCGGGTGTGAGTATTCCTTCTCAGAGAAATGGTGCATATTCGGTCGAGCAAAAGCAGGATGGAATTATAGGTACTAATCTCAAATCATGTTTTTATGATATATCCTTTACTGTTAACCATTAGAGCATTTGACCTTACAGTTGATGATAGAATTGAAAAATGAGCAGTAGTTTAGGATATATGGCCTTGCAATTCTTGATATTGTGATTCAATTTTTGAAGGATTCCGAAAAATATTGCATTAACGATATTTCTCAAGTATTTCTATAGGGTCATTCATGGCCGGTGGTAATGGAGACGGCCAAATCTTGAGACCTAGCTATCCGCCGGGGTTCCACATTCCGGTCATGGATCCACATCAAGTTCAGTATATCCAGAAAATGTTGAATCATGGAAAACATTCGGCTTGTGTGGCTGGAAATTCTTCTCAAGGACTAAACTTTGTTGGTTCCCATGGTCATGACAATTTTCAGTCTTTGGAGAAAGCTTATCTCGAGGCGTTGCTTCTGCAACAGGCACAGCAATTTCAGTCACACATGTTACAGAAACCCGGCACTGTTAATCATCATCAGTATCAATGCAGTCCTGGATTTAACCCATACGTTGCTTCATTTCAAGGCAACATGTTGCAGAGTTCTCGAGATTGTTCGAGAAGTTCTATGGTCCAGAATGATAAATGTGCTCAGATACAGTCATCATTGGTTAGTCAGAAGGGGGAAAACACTGGTTCCTGCGGAAGCAACTCACAAGGAAGATTTGAATCCTTATTGGAGATGCTTAAAAACAATAAGACGAAGTCATTGGAGCTCTCCGACATTCTTGGTCATGTTGTTGAGTTCAGGTAAGTAACGAGCAGCAGCAGTTACTCTGTTTTGTTTTGCTAGAGAGAAAATATAATAATTTAGTCCACGACATCTATGCCGTTTTCTATTTAGTACGGATCAATTCGGGAGTCGATTCATTCAGCAGAAGCTGGAGACAGCAACAGTTGAAGAAAAGACAACAATACTTTTAGAAATCCTTCCTAATGCTCTTGGTTTAATGATCGATGTTTTCGGGAATTACGTCATACAAAAGGTAATATTTCGCATACAAAATTGATAAAATTGATTTAATGTTGTGGTGATATCATTGCTTGAAGTGCAGTTCTTCGAGCATGGTACTGAAGGTCATCGGAAAGAGTTGGCAAGGCATCTCATTGGTCATGTATTGCCTCTTACTCTGCAGATGTATGGATGCCGAGTTATACAGAAGGTTTGTTTCTACGGCTTCGTCTCTCTCTATATTGTGTTACGACACCTTTGGTTGTGGGAAATCTAACTGAAAATATACTATGAGCATATGAAAACAATATGATTGTACAATGTACATACTGTTTATGTTGAACTTGATAAATCGGATGACATAGTTAGATTAGAACGTAAATGACAGATCAAACTTTGTAACAACATAAGTATTGTAATTTCCATTTTGTTACCGATGCGATTGGTCACAGGCATTGGAAGTGATTGATACAGACACAGGCACTAAGATGGCAGCCGAACTCGATGGTTCAGTGATGAAATGCATTCATGATCAAAATGGCAATCATGTAATACAAAAGTGCATCGAGTGCATCCCTCAATATCAAATTCATTTCATAATCTCGTCGTTCTTTGGGCAAGTTGTGACTCTATCCACACACCCTTATGGCTGTCGAGTCATTCAGGTTAGCACTCGTCTGCCCAATATCTGCTTCGTCTCGTTTCTAAGGCATTTAGTTTACACACACATACTTTTCTCTTGAGCGGTAGCAGAGAGTTCTCGAGCACTGCGATGACCCGAAAACTCAACAGAAAATCATGGATGAAATAATGAACTCTGTCTGTAAGCTATCTCAAGACCAATATGGAAACTACGTCATTCAGGTGCTCGAATATTACCTGCCTATATCGCCCTTGCAAGTTCACCTAATTTAAGTGTGATGGCTTCGTTAAACTTCTATTTCTGCAGCATGTCGTGGAGCATGGTAAGACCCATGAACGGGCTACAATAATCAGCAAGCTAGCCGGACAGATAGTGAAGATGAGCCAGCAGAAATTCGCCTCTAATGTTGTTGAGAAGTGCTTGTCTTTTGGTGGTCCCGAGGAGAGGAAACTATTGGTGAACGAGATACTCGGTTCAACAGAAGAGAACGAGCCACTACAGGTACCCATGCTTACCGTAACTAACTATAGCCTAAGTTCCATAAATTTTTACTTTTTTCTGTCGAATGTGTCTGTTCCCACCTAGATCCGATATGCATGCATGCCCCAAATGGAGGCGATTATCGGTTGTTGGATTCTTCTATGATCACCAAACTCTAATATTGTCCGAAAGTATAAAATTTTCAGGCTATGATGAAAGATCCATTTGGCAACTACGTGGTGCAGAAAGTGCTTGAGACTTGTGATGACAAGAGCCGCGAACTGATCCTCTCCCGCATTAAGGTCCACTTGAGTGCACTCAAGAGGTACACTTACGGCAAGCATATTGTATCACGCATAGAAAAGCTCGTTGCAGCCGGAGGTAAACTCTAAACTAAGCCCTTCGCCGTCTCCAAATTGTTCAAACTCAAACAATATTATTCCAAAAAATGTCGTTTGTAGAACGGCACATTGGGCAGTCCTCTTCATCCAAGCAGAACAGCTGAGCTTTGTACATACATGGATGTCACCGAGGCTTTCTACTCAAGAGGAACGAGCTAGTGTAACGTAGGTTTCGCTCGGTAATAACCCTGCATTTTGTTTCTTGATTTGTGTATAGGTTTTTTCTCATGATCGAGCCGATAATAAGCTTTTTTTTATGGTGTACATTTTTGTTGATAATTTTGTGTAGAGTGATAGAGTCACATTATATATGTGTATAGGAAGTTTAGAGAGAGCCACTTTCTTTAAAAAAAATGAGGAATCTTTGTGATTTTTGCGGTATTTAGTAGTAAAGGGGAGTGATCAATTGCTAGTTTCATCATTTAATTGCTAACTACAACTAATTTAAGACCATAGGATTTTAGAAAACTTGTGATCTACAATTTGCCACGTGTAATTTTAGTTTTTATTAATTAAATCGAAAAAGATAAAAAAAACTACCAAATTAGGGTTTTGGATGAAAATGTCAATATAGTGTTTCGAAATATCTAACACAATTCTTTGAGAATGTCAACACAATGCTTTGAGAATGTTAACAGATTGTTTATATTGACATTCTAAATGTATTATATTGACATATTTTATATATTATGTTGACATTTGTTGCTGTACGAAAAAAATTGTTTTTTTTTCAAATTTTGACATCTGAACATATGCAAGTGAGATCTCGTTAGAATCCTTATGAAATTATCTTTAATTTGATATATGTTGTGCGAAAAAATAATTTAAATCGAGAAAGTTATATGCGTTTTAAAGTTATAGGATATTTTTCAAAAGTTAGTTACAACTAATTTGTGGTAAATTGACCTTAATACCCTTATTGATGTTTTTTATTGATCGTATTTACTTTCCAGGGCTAATGATCTAGGCCCTTAGAGCATCCCCATTCGTGCTCTTGCCAACGAGCACGGATGTGGCCCCGGATCCACTTTTACTCCCTGCTATTAGGCAAGAGCACAACACCCACATTCGTGCTCTTCCGCAAGGACAAGCTCAATGGTCACACCATTCTATTATTCAATTTAAATAAAAACATTTCCACAAAATTAAAATGCATTAAAAATATTCTGAATACTATTATAAATTACAAAAAAATTAAAAATTACATAATTAAAATCATAAAAATTAAAAAGTACATAATTGAAATCCTAAAAATTAAAAATTACATAATTAAATTCATAAAATTAAAAAAATTCACTACTGATGGTCGAATTTCGCCCAAATGTGTTTGATTAGGTCTTCTTGTAGCTCAATGTGGGCTTGGGTATCGCGCATTGTGTTCCTTGTTTCGATCCTCTCGCCCATCGTCGTATGCACACCTCGGCATGGGGGAGACCTCGCGGTTGAGCTTCCAACTTCATCCTCGTCGTAAAAACTAGCCGCCATCGATCCGTCGTCAGCTATAATCATGTTGTGCAAGATAATACACGAGTACATGATGTCGGCGATATTTTTCACGTACCACAGCCGAGACGGGGCCTTCACAATGTTGAATCGGGCTTGAAGGACCCAAAAGCTCTTTCGACGTCTTTCCGAGCGGACTCTTGACGCTGCGCAAAAAGAACCTGTCTTGGGTCTTGCGGGTTGCTGAGCGTCTTCACGAAAGTCAACCACCTTGGGTAGATGTCATCGGTGATATAGTAACCCATGTAGTATGCATTTCCGTTGACGGTAAAGTCGATCGCCGGTGCTACACCATTCGAAACATCATTGAAGAGTGGTGAAGAATAGAGCACGTTCAAGTTGTTGTTGGATCCGGCAATACAAAAATATGCATGCCAAATCCTTAGGCGGTAGTCGGCGATCGCTTCAAGGATAAGTGTTGGGCCGCTGCCTTTGTGGCCGCTTAAGTGTTGCCCCCTCCAAGCAGTCGGACAATTTTTCCACCTCCAATGCATGCAGTCAATGCTGCATGCATACCGAGAAAACCATGGACTATTTCATGAAGACGAAGCAACCGTTGGCAATCATCGGTGGTGGGTGCCCGAAGGAATTCCTCACCGAAAGCTGAACGAACGCCGTCGCAAAATTTTTTAAGGCAAAGGATTCCAGTTGACTCACCGACATGCAAATACTCGTCGAAGAGGTCAGCCGTTTGCCCAGTAGCAAGTTGTCGGATGACACACGTACACTTCTGCAACGCCGAGAGACTTTGCCGACCGGTTGCGTCTGTACTTGTTTGAAAGTATTCAACATGGACGGATAATGTGTTGACAATACGCATAAACAAGCGTTTTGACATGCGAAAACGGCGCCGAAAGTAATCTTCCGGAAACCACGGCTGTTCGGAAAAATAGTCGGCAACAAGCATTTCGTTGACTCCCTCCCGGTCACGATGGATGTAGCGGCGAGTTGATCTAGTTGGTCGAGGAGGCGGGGCGTGGGTATTCGCGGTGACATAGGCTTCATAGGCGGCATGATAATGTTCATAGTATTCTTGTTCTTCGCGCTCCGCTTCCGCAATGAGATTGGTGAAATCCATTTGAAATGGTTTGAGTGAGAGAGGAAGATGTAGATAAATTGTATGAAAAAATATGAATGAGAGATGAACGGGAGGAGATGATTTGATGTGAAAAATGGATGATAAATGTATGTATTTATAGATGATTTTGGGAATAAAAAAATTGAAAAAAATAAAAAAAAATCCAGAAAAATGGTAAAAAACGGCCATATTTTTGGGAATCTGAAAATATTTTTTTAATTTTTGGTATTATTTTCATTTTTGTTTAAAAAAATAAATTTCCAACGGAAATGCCATTGGCCAATCAGAACGCGTCACGTCAGCTGCTCGTTGGCACGGACGTGCTCGATGCATCGAGCAGCGCCGCGCTAGTGGCAAGAGCGCAACGGCGAGCAAGCGGTGCCGCGCCGCTGGCACGGACGGACGCCGTCAACCGCTGCGGATGCTCTTAATTTGAATATCTAATGGCTATTATTTAGTTGTAGTTAGCAATTAAGTATTGAGTTAATAATATAACACTCCCCTAGTAGTAAATATCTCTGTCTTTCACCAGTTCTCTTTTGATGTTGATTTAGTATTAGAACTTCATAAGATTATCTCCAAGGGTATATTAAATCTAAAATGGAATAGGTAATTAGCTCCAATAGTACTCCAAAACCAATTTCATTTGTTGTTTTTGAGTAAAAACACATAATTTTAGGTTCATACTAAACCAAAACCAAAAAAATTTTCAAATTTTATGAGTAAAAAAGTTATACTGCCTCCGTATTCAAAAAATAAAAACATTTGAAACGGCACAAGTTTTAATGTATAATTGGTAAAGTAAGTGAAAAAAATTGATAAAGTAACAGAGAGAAAGAGAAAAATAAGTAAAGTAAGAGAGATGAAGAGAAAAAATTGTGAAAAAAGTATTAGTGGATTGTGGGGTCCATGTCCTAAAATAGAATGATTCTAAATTCTATTTTTAAGGAACTGATTAAAAAAGAAATAGTTGCTATTTTTAAAAAATGAGAGAGTAATATAAAGAATATCCTTTTAAGTTTTAGTTTAGACAAATGGTTCCATTAAAATTATATTTAATGACATTTACATTGAAATGAATTTGAGTTTAATATAAATGGTGGGGAGATAATTTATCATAGCAAGGTTCACTAGTTAACAGAATTGCATCATCATTGAAAAATCGTAGTCAAACCTTAACTGAAAAGTTTAATATTCGTTTTTATACAGATTCCAATCATAAATTTTAAATACTTACGCATTATCACAAAGAAAGATGTTAATACAAGGTGTTGACAAAAATACTATAAATTTAATGGAGGATATGAAGGAAATTACGGTGCAAATGAAAATGTCAAATGAGAATGATTTAATAAAAATGTACTGTCTTGAGCTTAGATGGACAATGATGCAAAAGAAAATCACCTATCAATTTATGAAAATGCTCGAAGACTAATTCAGATCATCACATGTTGTTGAGTTATATCCATTTTCGGGTACTCACATTACAGTTAATACATTTCAATTTTAGCCAAATTACACAATTAATATCTCTTAAATATTTATTATTTAATAAAATATTTTAACACTAAAATGGAACGGATGGTGAATTGTTTTTCATCTGTTTATAAATAAAATTAATTTCAATATATAAATAAGAAACTCAGTAAAATGGCTTCCTACAATACTTTATACTAGATGTGAGATTATTCGCTAGAGGAAATTGTATACAACAGACCAAATGAACTTCAATGATGATATTATTATAACAATGAAAGAATAGAGAATCAAATGGTGGCATAAAAAATTGCTATACCAGATGGAGGAGCTGCATCTTCTCACAAATATCACCACCACCATCGCTTCTTCTTCTTGCTCTCTACCTCAGGCAATTCTACAGATGAGAAAAGGGCAGCGATGAGAAAGAAGCAGTAGTGAATTTCAAGGTCAGGCATTGAGTAAATCTTTACCTCCTAATGGATATATCGAATTATAGTGAACCTCGGCCCAGAAACTCAAGAATATAGCTGCATTTGAAACAGAGGATACAGAGCAAGCGTCGTTGATCATCTTACCAGAATTCAACAGGGAAGAAATGAAATGTTTAAAACATTAGATTAATGAAGCACAGCTTACTTCTATTGGACTTCTGTTCAGTTTGTGGAAGGATCTCGATGTAGCATGTATCCTTGAATGATGTAACAACAAATATTTTGATGCCAAACTGCCACAAAATACAACATATTACACTATCAGGCAGAGCAATGCAAGAACTCTGCATATAGAAGTAAAAGAATATAGAGAGTGTAGGAACGGAATCATACCCAATCTACAGCAGCCTGCAACGTGACGTGATCACCCCATTCCCCGTTCCTACAATCTTTCACAATTGATTAAACAAGTGGCAAAAAGGATAAGCGTATACTAGGTCAGAAGGGGAATCTACTTGCTCATTTTCTTTATGTAATCACCATAAGCCATCGGGACATAATTTTCATACAAGTCCGGTCTTCGCTTCAGCTGAAAGTTTGCAGATAATAAGAAACTAGTCTTTAATACAGTTTCAAGACAAAGACAACCAGCGGCGATTGAATTGGCATTTGGCACACAAACCTGGTTGACTACTTGTTCTCTCACGAATTTGTGATGCTCTGACGTCCGATATATTTGATCAGACAACGAACGGAACTGCCGGACGAAAAGAAAGGCTTGCTACGGTTATGAGAAGCCAAATATCATGAAGCATATACTAAGATAACTAGCAACAAGAGTTACTCCCTCCGTCCGCCATTAGGAGTCCCATTAATGGGTGGCACGGGTTTTAAGAAATGTTAAGAAAAGTGGATGGAAAAAAGTTAGTGGAATAGGGGTCCCACTTGTATATATTAGTTTTAAATGAAATGTGAGTGAAATGAGTTAGTGGAAGGTGTGACCTTATTAACATTTATGGTAAAAGTGAACCGGGACTCCTATTCGCGGACGGACTAAAATGGAAAAACGGGACTCCTATTCGCGGACGGAGGGAGTATAAAGGAATTAGATTTTCCTACACGACACAAACTCAGAGTGAAGCAAAGACATATGAGAAAACAACAATATGTCTTATCGACTACAGGATGATGCAGGGATGTTATGAACAGCCGACCTGACAGTTGCCGTCTCCTGAGATTTTGAGTTCAACCAGCTCGTATAATTGCAATCTGACACAGACAACAAAAAATGCACAAGTTAGGAACTGCACAGATTGTGAAACGCAAGTTTCAAGAATTATATTGCATAAGCATGATATGTATCAACCGAAATCGTGCTCCAGTATCGCTAGATTATGTTGAAATAGTACAAGATGGCCGATAATTACACAAAAGTATTGCATTGCATGAGAGAAATAGCACTACTAAAAGTACAGAACGATGAGAACAATGTACTACAAAAGAACCTGTCCAGAAGCCTTTGATGGTCTGATGTAGCTTCATCCGCTGAGGGTATCTCACCATTGATTTTAGGAACATGCTGCAATGACGAAAAGCACAAAGAAAGACTTAATGTTAATATGTCGTCCCTTTGAACACTCTGCCAGCAGTAAAAGAGGAAATTAGGGTAACTTACAGGAATTGGAACCAATTGATTCAGCCTTTTCCCCATTTCACCATCGATAACAGAATCATTTTCAATCTCCGGCAAGGTCTCCTGCCACTCTGCCAACAGTTAAGTAATGTTAAATTAATAACATAGGTAAGAAAATAAAGACAAGTCCAAGAAACATAATGATCAGAGTTTACCCCACCAGAGCTGAAGTGCCTTCCTGAAGGTCCAAGCCAATTCTGAGTGAGAATCGATTCTTTCTGATTTTGTTGTTCTCGAGAAGATACAGATCGTAGATCCTGTGCAGCATCAAGTCTTGATAACTCTTCCTGAAGAGCTTGAGCGATTGCCTTATCATTCTCCACTACGGATTCTGCTTTTATACAGAAGTCCTCCTTCAATTTATCATTCGTCGATTTTTCCTCCGCATAGCACGTCACAGCAGGTAGAGAGCCACTGTTTGCTAATGAGCAAATATCTAAGTGGTGAAGACCCCATCGTACAACATCAGGATCAAGATCACACATCATTCCCATATGATTTTGAGAGATGTGTTCTGCTGAAGTTTGATAAAGATATTTCACAAAAAGAGTCTCTTGTGTAAATTGATGAATGATGAGTCAAGGCCGGCTGGTAAAGAGAATGTAGCTCCGATTCAGAAAATAATTAATTATCTGTACCACTACCACATCTTCATATTAGATTTCATAACCACGAGCACAAAAATCAGAAAGAAAAGATGATGATCAACAATTATAAGGTATCACAAACTGTCAACGCGGCCATCAGAAAACAAAATGAATCAACATGATGTTATCCTTTCTAAACTCTCATTCCAGGTTACGGGAGCATTCTTTCCAATAAAAAAAACATTGTGCCATCGCATTGATCCATAAAATTTTCTTGTTCGAGCTTGACTAAAGCCTCCAAACCTTGGATAGTTAAGTAGACGACCGACTTTTCTCTACATTCAAACCTTGAACTGTCTCTTTAAAAATAAAGACACCATGAGTTTAAGTTCACTACTCAAGTGATGTCACAGCTTAGCTCATATTCACGTATCCATGGTCTTGCACATATGAATCAATTGAAAACGAACCACCTATAACACCTAGTTGCTGGTGGAAGCATAATCTACTAAACGGGCATTACAATCATAAGAAATAAGATCACCAAACAAAGCCCATTATCAGAACTACGAGACAACTCTTTAATTCACTACGAAAACTACTCACATAGACGACCAAATAAGTCTCTACCAACAATAAGCGTAAATCAGCATCATTAATTCAACAACCTTCCGCGCAATATGAATTCGTTAAAAGCTAAAAATCATAGATTGCAAATGATTTTAGCAATCAAAAGAAACTCAGCAACCATATATCACCACCCAAGATCATGTTATCAAATAGCAAATGATAACATAGCATAATCAAGTTTAGTATTTCCCCTATTTCCTTTTCACTCATTTCATCTACCATTTTTCCAAAAAATGAAACTTAATCATTCATTTACACATCGATCTCTGCCACAGAAATGAACCAATATTGATTAACAAAGATTCGAAAATTAACCCATATAAAAGAACAACAAAGCCATCAAGAATAACTTCAATTACAGACTTAAACGTTGATTAAAACCTTAAAGCCACAGCAAAAACAGAAAAAAAAAAACAAATGAAAACAATGTTTAAGAAGAAAGTAAAATAGGGGTGTGGAATTGTATAGCCAACCTTTGAATTCAAAGCGAAGCAAATGAGATTCCCAGAGGTAAATTAGATTTATCAGAATTTTAAAGATCGTAGTACTATTTGTTATCTGTTTCCAACTTTCCATTTCCAACAATGCTATACAAAGTCATCTCCTAATTTCGGAGTTGGGGGCGGGACAACGGGCAATCGCAGCCGTTAATTCGATATCACAAGGGGCACGTGTCGGCTGTAGAGACGCATATGGGTACGTTTGGTCGGTGGCTAGTTGCATAAGATTCAGATGAGATTTGGTGAATAAGGCCACCCGCAACGCGTCACGCGGGTGGCCCGGAACCCGTCACGCAGGGATATGACGGCAACGTGACGCGTTGCGGCGCCCCGTCTCGTCCCCAGCTCGTCACCATCTCGTCACAAAACCCGTTCTGCCGGGACGTAACGCGGGACAGCTCGCCACACGCCGTGACGACGTGGCGCGCTCCCAGGCCATGCGTGACGCCCACTTGTCGGCCCGAGAGTGGGCGTCGTCACGCTGACGCAATAATTAATTTTTTTTAAAAAAATTGAATTAAATAAAAAAATATTAAAAAAAGTGAAACGGTAATGTTACCGTTTAAAAGAGCCGTTTTCAATTTATTTTTTATTTTTTTACTCTATAAATACTTCTAATTCATCATCATTTCACACACAACTACACATCTATTCTTCCAAATTCATCTCCATTTCCTCTCCAATTTTCATCTAACATCTAATCACAAAATGTCCGGCGACGAAAACTCCGGCGGTGGCGGCTCCGGCGAGTGGGATCTCAACGCGTTCGGCGACTAGGGGAGCATGTACAACACATTAGGTGGTTTCGCTTCGTCAACGCCGGGCTCGACGCCGGGCACCCAGGGTTCGGGCAC
Organism: Salvia splendens; assembly: GCF_004379255.2. Lineage (NCBI taxonomy): Eukaryota > Viridiplantae > Streptophyta > Magnoliopsida > Lamiales > Lamiaceae > Salvia > Salvia splendens. The sequence continues at coordinate 22,150,713 of NC_056038.1, forward strand.
GCGGGGGTACCAACCACCCAATTTTGATGTTGATGCATACGCCCATCCCTCCGCCCCGCGGTATTCGCAGGGATTATCCCAGATTCGGGAGGATTATCCGGTTCAACCGACTCCGAAAGAAGGCCGAGGCGGGGGAGGCTCCAGGGCGGAGGCGATGCGGAGGAGGATGAGGATCTAGGCCGGCATCCGTATGGCCCCAAAGAAACGTTGGCGGTGTACAATGCCCGGATCAGCGTCTCGTACCATCCCATCGTCGGGAATCAACAACCCCGGAAGTGCTTCTCGGAAAAGGTCACCGAGGCCTACCACGAGATTAAGCCGAAAAAGACCCGCCGCCGTACATATAAGATGCTCCGCGCTCACTTTAATCGAGTCGACAGAGAGGTCAAACGATTCTGCGACATCTACAAGAATGAAGCGGCTCAGTGCCAAAGCGGAGCCACGGGAGCCGACGTTCTGAGGTCGGCTTTGCGGGTCTACTACGAAGACACCTGCAAACAATTCAAATATGCCGATGTTTGGGAGGTCGTCAGGGACGAGGAAAGGTGGGCCGGCGATGTGCGGTCCAGCTCGGGCTCGACCTCGAAGCGTACGAAACACACGGCGAGTGGCCAATACTCGTCTGGTGAGGGCGGTTCGGGCATCGGGCCACAAGAGTTTGCCTCGCAGGAGGAGGAGACCCCGGCAGACGATGCCGGGGGGTCCTCCCGTGGGCGCCGTCGGCCGCAAGGGAGAAATGCGGCGAAGGCGGCTAGAGGGAGGAGGGGCCGAGCCGAATCAAGCCAGGCGGGCTCGGGCCCGGGCTCAGGGGGACCCTCGAACTCCATTATGTCCATGTACATGACCGCCACAATGGCGGACACTTCCCGCTTTACGCTCACCCAATACGAAGCCTGGCTTAACGGAGTCCTGTTTATGGCGGCACAATTTGGTGTCCCGCCTCCAAGTGGCCTTAGGGCACCTCCACCGCCTTCGGGGGATGATTCGCCGGCGGAGTAGTTTTTTTTATTTTCTACAAAATTGTATTTTAAATTATGTCATTTTTTTTAGGATTTTAATTATGTGTTTTTTTAGTTTTTTGAATTTTAAGTTGTATTTTTATTTTATGTTGTAATGTTATTTTATTTTTAATGAAGTGTGTTTTTTATTAATTGAATTTGGTGGAAAAAAAAATAAAAAAATGAAATTGAATGAATAGTAATTTAAGGGTCGGTTTAAGGGACGGTTAAGGGACGGAGGGTTGCAGGTTCCGTCCCTTAGTTAAGGGATGGAGTAAAAAAGTACAGTGGGGCCCGCAAATAGTATTTTAAGGGACGATTAAGGGATGCTATAGTGACAGCGTTGTGGTTAGCCTAACGCAACGCGACTGAGGATTTGACGAAATATACGGCAACATTTTGTGGTTTATCATGTGAATACCAATACGTTATACGGCACAGATAATATATTCATACAATATGTTATACTCCCTCCGTCTCACTACAAGGGATCAACTCTCCATTTTGAGTTGTCCTACCACAAGTGATCAATTTCCTTTTTAGCTAAAAATAAAACTTCAACCATCTCTTAATTTATTCTCTGTCTTACTTTATTCTCTCCTTATCTCTTATACTTTATTCTCTCCACTTCAACTCAATATATATCATTTTCTTTATTTACGTGTTCAAAAGAAATCCATCACTTGTAATGGGAGAAGGGAGTACGGAATAGATAATATATTACTTTAATTAACTACAGTTTATTTTAATTTAAAAATGCAGACAAAATGGAATAAGTTTATAGGTCCAAAGTGGTACACTTATTATATACCTAACGTATTTCATGATAGTTGAGTCATTTTATTTTCTGTACTTGTTTGAATTAAAATAATTATAAAGTTAAAGTGAAAAAAAGTAAAGTAAGAGAAAATAATGAAGAAAAGATTCTTAACTATATTATTATTTCTCTTACTCTAGTCTTTCTCTACTTTAACTATTTATTACTATCATTTTCCAAAAACGAATACAGAAAATAAAATGACACAACTATTGCGGAATGAAAGGAGTACTCCTTCCGTTCATGAAAAAAATTTTATTTTGCCATTACGGGTTTGCCACAAATATTAGTTTCATTTCAAAAATGAAAATGTTCTCTCAAATTATTATCTTTACATTCTTACTTATTTACAACTTATGCCTACTTACCTATTTACCTTTTCTCTTCTCCTCTTGTACTTTGCCCATTTTTTATGGAACAACACACCCTCATGGAAATCTAGTACGATGCAATTGGAAGTAGTGAGTGTATCTGAGACAGTCAAAGGAAGGAATGTCACACTGGTGGTCGAACCTGATCTAAGAACGAGAATCGTGGAGGCTTTAAGGAGCGATTATGCATTTGAGATAGTTCGTTTGACAGTAAGGACGAGTGAGCATGGAAAATTCTAAGAGGAGGCGGATAATGCTCTTCATTTCGACGGAAGGTTGTGTGCCGAACAATGAGAAGCTTAGGAATAAGATCATGGGCGAAGCACACGAGACACTGTCCACCCCGAAGGTACTAAGAAGTACCATGATATGAAGGGATCATTTTGGGAGGACGATATGTAGAAAGACATAGTGCCTTTGTGAGAGATGTCCAGCCTGTCAGCAAGTAAAGACTCTATATCAACGAACATATGGGAAATTGCAACCGCAAGAGATTCCAGAATGGAATTGGGAGCACATTGCAATGGAATAAAGAAACAAAAGTAGACGCACAGAATGCATAAGGACTAGACTTCATTGTTGTCTCAAAGTATGGAAAAGATAGATCAAGCATAAATTAATGCAATCAAATCAAGCAAGACTTATTAGTGCACTTTCATTACAAACTCGTGGAACACCTTGAAATCATGCATTCACATGTGGCAAACTTCCAAAGATGTGAAGTGTATTATCTCTCACTCTCAAAGTGTATAAGGTAATGTGTATAAGCACTCAAATCATGCATCATGCAAAGTTTACCATAGGCTTGCTCAAAGTCTAATCCCTCCTTTATTAGATGTGATTAAGCATCAAAAGTCCGAAAGTTCTTTATTTTTTGTTGTAGTGTAGGCTCTTTGGTAGGTGAAGAATATTTGGCTAAAGAGTGACTAAAAATAAAAATACCAAGTAGAGTAAAATAGACTCCACTTTTCTTATGAACCCAAGACACTTTTAACACTTATTTCTCCTTCAATTGACATTCCCAAACCTTTGATTTTTCTTTTTCTTTTCTTCACAACCTTTCTTTCTTTTTCTTTTTCTTTTCTTTTTTTTCTTTTCTTTTTCTTTTCTAAGCATCCTTTCTAGATCAAGCACACTTTTGAACTTTTTCTTTTCTAAGCATCCTTTATAGATCAAACACACTTTTGAATTTTTCTATTTCATAACTTGCACTTTTCTACATTTAAGTACACTACTTTTCTACATAACTTTTCCTCCTTATCTCTCAAATTCCTTTACAAAAGATAATAAAAATTCTAACAACTATCCCAAGGAATTGTCCCCATTTATTTGGCTTTCAAAGAATTGACTTTAAGGCTCAGAATTGGCTCCAAAGGGTGAAAGAGATTTTTGAAAAGGGTCAAAATTTTAGGATATAAAAGTAGCAATGAAAAGATGGCCTAACATCCTCCTTCATCAACTTAAACACTATGTAAACTTAGGCAGACGGGGAGCAAGTTCTAAAAACATATACATGCATGCAGATAAATCACACAAGAAAGAATTAAGGCTCAAATCTCACAAGGTATAAGCATGATTCAAGGCGAACAAGCAATTCACTAATTATGCACCTTTTCACCAAACCATCAAATCAAAACGTCAAGCCATACTTAATCAAAGATGAAAAGAACTTCATATCATTGGCAACTCGGTCTAATGTGTCCCTAAACATGCGTGTTTCTAAGTTCTTCATGCTATGTTTATGACATGGATTCACCTTCGGGTTTTATTAAAACAAAAACAAAAACCTAAACTCACAGTCCACCACTTCATCCCCCCAAACTTATTTACAACAAAGTGTAAAATAAGTTTGTAGAGTCGGTCGGGACGTGGGTAAACTACGAAAACAATAAAGATACCTTGAAATTTTCGCGTTGAGGCTGGACGGGGAAAAAATCCAAAATATTCGAAAAATTGTGCTGGGGGATATCCAGTATCTGCGAAAATTCCAATCAACACAAAAACAACTTCCAAAACTTAAAGAAAAATTGTTCAAACATAAAAATAAAAGTAGTCTTCAAAACAAAAACAACTAAATGATACAAATGCTCATTTAAAATCATGAACTTGACTTCTTCAAACTTCATTCTTGAGGAGGAGGGAAACAAGTGTCGAGGTCGTCAAAGGTGCCAATAAGATAGGCGATGTCGCCACTCATTATTTGGTGCTCCGCTTGAGCCTCGGCGGCCATTCTTGGAGCTCTGCGATTTGTTGGTGTTGGTGAACATCTTCAAGCCGATGAGCCTCCCAAAAGTCTTGCTCCGCCGTTCGCCAATTTCCTTGAGCCGCCCATCCTTGCAGGTTGCAGGCGTTCTCTTGTCGTTGCTCCGCCCAACGATTGTCCCAAGTGTTGGACATGTTTTGTATGTAGGAGAACATCTCTCCTAATAGGGCGGAGGTGTCGGCTTGAAACTTGACGGGGTTCGCCTTCCTCTTCGGCAGATTTGCCTATTGCGACGGCGGTGGCCCTCGACTTCTTCCTCTTCCTCTTCTTCTTCTTTTTGATGTGGTGCCCCATTCCCATGAGCATGTGAATGCTCCTCGTCTTCATGATAATTCTCGTTGGCATCAAAGGCGGGGTCTTCCTCGGGGTCGAAGGCTGGGATGCGCATCGGGACGTTCTTCTTCCTAAACTCCCCTTGAATAGGGTTTGCTTGAATGGCTCTTCGGTGGGCGTGAGTGTTGAGCTTCCACATGCTTTGGTTGTCCCACGTGTCGACCTCGGTCAAGTATGGAATAGGAACGGGAAATTGATCCCACTCCACTTGGATGAAGACGGCGTGACCACTAGAATCGGTCTTCAATAGCCCCACCAAAAAGAGCACCTCAAAGGTGATGAACATCTCCCCCATATCCGGTTGCTGCATCTTTAAGCTTTGAGGCAGAGCTTATGTCTCTTATTCGAGGTTTTGAGATGGCTATGGAGTTCTCTACACATATTTGGATAGAGCTGGACTTAGCGGCTCTGGTTACCTTACTGTCATCTAGACAGCTTGATTCTGCGGATCTTTGACATCATATGGCTTTGATTCGGAGTATGACTTCTCAGCCGCAAGTTCGATTCTCACACATCTATAGAGAAGGAAACCGTGCTGCCAATTTTCTTGCAGGTAGGGGGGTCCAGACCCCTGCCATGACTTATTATGATTCAGTTTCTGCGCCTCGGTACCTGAAGGCGCTTGTTATGATGGACCAGCTGGGATATCCTAACTTTCGCTTCCGACGCAGAGATGTGGATTGATTTTGACCTTAGAGTAGTTCTTATTATTTTACACTAGTATTTTCCTTTTGTTCATTTAGTTTCTATTTCAATTTGGATAGCATGGAGGATCCCGACTTGTGGGACCTTTAGTTTGTTTTTTTATGTTCTTGTTTTGGATCATGTTTTGGAACATTATATTTTGATTTAATTCACTGGTTGGAGGTCTTCCTAAACCCTCCACCCACAATGGGTGTTTTTTTATAAAAAAACATCTCCCCCATATCCGCGGCAAAGTCCGTGGTCGGAATCCCAATATGTTCGGCAATTGCCGTGATCAATCCCCCGCAACAAATCACGCTCCCGTCCTTCTTCGAGATGCGGTCGGCATAGGTAGTAAAGAGGATTTGGTGAGAAGGCACCACATAACGTCGAGCTCGGTTTGGGCAACTCCTCCACCATCAATTCTAGCAAACATCAATTGGGTCATGGCTCGGCGGAGGTACCTCAAGACAGGGTTGCGGATGGATGTGGACTTGGCGTAGCCTGATGCAAACTCTTCTCCTTCCACGGTCATAGCTCCCCATACATCGGAGTAATCGTAGTCAACTTCTTCACCGGGAGTAGGGTTGAAGCAATGGAACACCTCGCAAAGATCCTCCATGGAAAATGTGTGGTTGCGGTTGCTGAGGCAGAAGTCGATTCTTTCAGTGATGCGGGAACAACGGTTCTTATAAACCTTGAGCGTGCTATGAAACTCGAGAGTGAGTCTCCTATATGAAGGCCATCTTCCTTGGCACATGTAGATGAGGCCATTCCACTCCCGATGTTGCACAACGCCCAAAAGTCCTCCAAATCCCCAAAGTAGTGAGAGGTACTGTGAAGACACCGTGTCTCTAGCCGAGACTCTCTCCTGAAAACAGCGCATCTCCACCGGGCCGCTGCGGCCCGCACAGCGACCGCTGCAGCCCGCCCTAGGGCCCAATTTGTTTCTGCACACGTGTACAATAGACATCGACTGCTGTGGATTATGCAGCGACAACTCTGGATTATTAATTTTTTTTATGTGCACAGATCACGAAAATTATGGAAAATGAATATTTAAATGAAAAATGATAAACGAGTTGGGTTGCCTCCCAACAAGCGCCTTTGTTTTACGCCTTTGGCTCGACATGGAGTGATCCAACTGGATGGGTGGATCAACAACTCTTGTGCTAAACACCGCACACGGTATCAATTTGTTGCAGACTTTCTTCCACCACTTGTATTTCCCATTCGATGTTTTGATCAAGTAGACCTCGGAGTTGACTAGATGTTGAGGCTTTTTCTTCCTCTTGGTTCTTTCCAGCAAAGGAGTCTTAGCGAGTTTAGGCTTGCTCTTTTTGGAAGCTTAAGGCTTTGACTTATCACTCATCATGACCACCCTACATTCTTGCTCCATTTTTACTTGTTGCGCCTCTTCGTACTGATACGCTCAGATTTTGCACTGTTTTAAGGCCCTTATTTGGTCGGTTTTGAGTGTCAAAGTTCTATTACACGTCCATTAATTGCATATTTTATCTATTTTGGTATTTTGACGTGTTTTGTGAGAAATGTGCATATTTGAGCCTAAAAAGATAGCCAAAAGTTAAAGTTGGAAATCTGGAGCTTACGAGACTTCCAGCGGTCCGTTGCAACTCAGCCAGCCACCGCTGGGGGCCACCGACCGCTGAGCCAGTAGCGGTCCGCTCTTGGAAAGTTGTGCGTGAAAAGTGGAACACGCCCGCGACTGTTGGAGTGTGCGCAGTGACCGCTTCGAACGATCCAGAAGCTGCTGGACGATTGCCAGTGACTGCTGAAACAAAGTGCAGCGACCGCTGTTTGAGAGGTAGAGGCTACGGATCAACCCACAGCGACCCGCTGGGAAAATGCGGCGTACGATTTTGACCTACTTTCTCTCCAAGATTTACCAAACTTAGCTACCTTTTTCCTTAACTAATGAGGATCGAAAATTCAGTTATAAATACCCCCTCAAACCTCTTCAACAAGAGAGCATCTTCTGCAAAATAATTCCAGGGCATAACTTTGAGAGTTCTTCTTTGTGCAAGGGTTTGAAGAAGGAATCAAGAGAAGATCAAAGCTACAAGGATTCAACCTTGGGGTTTTATTGCTTTAGTTCTTATGTTCACTTTGTTTTCCCTACAAACTATGTTTTTAGCTTATTCTATCACGTGTAACTAAACTCATAGGATTCTAGGGATGTGTTAGTAACGACTTTGGTTATACAATTATGGCTTGCTACTTCTCCACGTGTCGATCTTCAATACTCGACCACAGATCTTCTGACTGGTTCCCGAACCGTATTCCGATATCAGTGTGAGCTGATCTCACCAGAATACTAAGACTCGAATAAAGAAGACAGAAATTCTCACAGAGGATAGCTGAAAAAATCGTCCACTTCTTAATTCAGGGGCGGACGAAAATTTCCAATAAAATATTATGTGTATCTGTCTCTCCTTTATTCTCCTATTTATATTTAGTTCATGTTGAGCAAAGACAGGGATATATGGAAGGTTTTGGATATGGCTTCCCCCAATTAGCTTAGGACTAATTAAATTGAACCCACAATTTAATACAAGCTTATATTGGAATATTATTTGCATCCACTACAGAAATAATATTGCACTGCCCATCCAAATCCAAAATTACGAGTAATCCGGGTTTCCATTTTAAATTAATTATTTATTTCCCGCACTTAAGATAGAAATATCCATTAATTAATCATTGTCTGCTATGGACCAAATTAATTAACTTCTTATTAATTCTTAGAGTGGACTTAGCACGAATCACTTATTTATTATTCATAGAGTAATCAAACTCCAACTAGCTAGGTTCTAAATAATAAAACCTTGTTTCACGGTCCTCTTGAGGACATTATCAAACGAGATTCCCCATGCGTGCGTTTCTACATAATAGCAATCCTAGCACCGCTAGATATTAATCACCACCACCCAATATATCAGGCTTATTGGGTTACGAAAACCCGCACCATTGTCTTTCAGTAGATAGCATAAAGACACGTCTTGCTATTAGATTCGTTCAGTGTTGTACCACACCAATGTCATCTTATTTCACTAAGGCTTAGAAACAATCAGACTGACATTGAAACCTTTCTCGATAGGTAGTCAAAGCCTATCTAGGTTGTGAAATTCTTCTTTTACTTTGTTCAGAACTGACCGTGTTACCTTAAAGTGGACGACGCCCACAACCAGTCTACTAAAACAAAGACTTAGACTTTGTTAAGTTTCTTATATATTTAAACATGTAATAAAACAACCATTAAATGTAAAACATAACAACATTATGATAAAAAAATATCTGTTTCCTTGGAAAATAAAATAAGAGTTATTACAGTATCCAATCACTCGAAAGGTAATTTGTAGTATACAGAACTCTAACAATCTCCCACTTATACTCAAAACACTTTCGAGTATACAAAATGTGCTAACAACACGTCTAATTTCTCCCACCTATACTGAAAGCGAGTTGAGGTCTTGTATGAGTCGAAATCCCATTCCTTCAACATGGTGATCGAACGGCTTGACCGCAAATGCCTTCGTGAAAGGATCTGCTAGGTTGTTCTCTAACACAATCTTGACCACTTGTATGTCTCTTCTCTGCACTATATCATGGATGATATGATACTTCCTCTCTATGTGTTTACTCGCTTTGTGAGCTCTCGGTTCTTTCGAGTTCGCCACAGCACCAGAATTGTCACAATAATGGTGATGCTCTTGGGAAGATTCAAAACCACACCTAAGTTCATAAGGAAGTTTTTCAGCCATACAACTTCCTTTGCAGCCTCCGAAGCAGCCACATATTCAGCTTCCATGGTAGAGTCCGCAATGCATTTCTGCTTTACACTCTTCCATATTACGGCACCACCTCCTAAGGTGAACACATATCCAGAAGTAGATTTCCTCGAATCCTGATCAGCCTGGAAATCTGAGTTGGTATATCCTAAAGGAAAAAGCTCGGCTGCATTGTAAACTAGAGCATAGTCCTTAGTCCTTTTTAGGTACTTGAGTATGTTCTTTAGGGCAGTCCAATGTCTCGGGCCAGGATTAGATTGATATCTTGCTACCATGCCAACAACAAAGCAAATATCAGGCCTTGTACGTAGCATAACATACATGAGACTACCAACTGCCGAGGCATACAGTATCCTTCTCTTCTCTTCTATCTCATATGGTGTTTTAGGACACATCTCTTTAGATAAATGGATTCCATGTCTAAAAGGTAGGAAAGCTTTCTTGGAATCTTGTATGCTAAATCGCCTAAGGACAGTCTCGATGTAAGATTCTTGAGATAAACACAACATTATCTTTTCACGGTCACGGAGGACCTTGATACCTAGAATGTGTACAACTTCTCCCATATCTTTCATCTCGAACTGGTTTGACAACGAAGTTCGTACTGATGACAATATCTTTTTATTGTTTCTAATTAGAAGAATGTCATCTACATATAAAACCAAGAACACTACATTCTCTTTTTCAACTTTCCTATACACACAACATTCATTCTGGCACTTTTCGAATCCAAACGATTAAACGGTTTGATCGAAGCACTGGTTCCATGATCTTAGATGCTTTCTTGAGGCCATAAATGGCCATCTTAAGCTTCCAAACCATGTGCTCTTTTCCTTTAACGGCATAGCCCTCGGGTTGTTCCATGTAGATGGTCTCCTCAAGACTACCATTCAAGAATGCAGTCTTAACGTCCATCTGCCACACATCCTAATCCATGTAAGCTGCTATAGATAATAGTATCCGGATCGATTTGAGCATGGCCACTGAGGATAAGGTCTCATCGTAATCGATACCTTCCTTTTGGGTATATCCCTTGGCCACTAGTCTTACTTTAAAGACTTTAACTCGTCCATCGGGTCAACGTTTACGTTTGTATATCCACTTGCTCCCAATGGCAGTACAACCTTCGGGTAGAACTGTCAAATCGTATATGTCTTTGTCTATCATTCATTGTAGTTCCGAATCCATTGCTTTCACCTATTCGCAATTATCGGTATCCGTCTGCGCCTCTGCAAAATTCCAGGGATCTGATACATTGCCGTCCGAGGTGTGGTTCGAGAACTCCCCCAAACCAATGTACCTATCGGGTTCATATGAAACCCTCTCACTGCGACGCGGCACTACAACATTATGAATAGAAGTTGAAATTTCTGGTGTATGTTTGGTACTTGTTATTCGGTAATGGAACTTGTGACTGAAGTTCGCTCGTCAAGAGCCACTTCACTCCTGGGTTTATGATTCATAACAAAGTCTTCCTCTAAAAATATCACGTGAGTACTCACAATGACTTTCTTGTCCCGGAGACTATAGAATTCATGCGCTTTCGATCCTCTAGGGTAACCAATAAACAAACATACCTCAGTCCTTGATTCCAGCTTAGTTGGATCTTTTTCCAAACCATGAGCCGGACACCCCCATATCTTGAGATGTTCTAAATTAGGCTTGCGCCCAGTCCACAACTTATATGGAGTAACATGAACTGATTTTGATGGTAGATTGTGTAAAATATGACTCGCAGGAAACAAGGCATGTCCCCAAAACGAAATAGGTAACCGCACATAACTCATCATCGACCAGACCATCTCTAACAAGGTCCTATTACTTCTTTCAGCTACGCCATTCTGCTGGGGTGTGCTCGTCGTAGTCAATTGGGATTCAATTCCCGACACTGACAAGTAGTCCAAAAACTCGGCACTGAGGTACTCGCCTCCACGATCAGATCGTAGGCATTTGATATTCTTACCATGATGCGTCTCTGCATATGCCTTAAACTCCTTGAACTTTTCATAGGATTCAAACTTGTAGCGCATCAAATAGACGTATCCAATTTTCGAATAATCATCAATGAAGGTGATGAAATATCGAAAACCACCTCTTGCCTTAGCCGACATTGGTCCACATACATCAGTATGAACGAGCTCAAGTACTTCCTTGGCCCTATTACCTTTTTCTCTGAAAGGTCTCTTTAGTCATCTTGCGTTCCAAGCATGATTCACACGTTGAAAATGGCTCCTTCTCTGGACCTTTAATAAAGTCTCGGTCCACTAGAGAATGAATCTTTCTTTGGTTAGCATGACCAAGTCTAAGGTGCCATAAGTACGTTGCGTTCATTGAACTTCAAGGTTCTTTTCTCTTTCGAGAAACTTTCGATGTTGTATTGAGTTCTGATTTGTGTTTGTTAAACTGTGTAGAAGTGATTGTGTACAGATTGTCTTCCATGATACCACAACAAACATAAGAACCATCTTTCTTAATAACACAATTGTCATTAGCAGAAATCGAATATCCATCAAAAACAAATTTAGAAACTGAAATTAATTTCTTCTAAAAGAAGGTATCAACAAAACATTCATCAAAATAAAAAATTATCCCTACTAAAACGTAAATAAACGTCTCCCACTGCAACGGTTGCCACTTTAGTAGCATCACCCAGCTGGACTTCGATCTCACGATCATGTAGCCGTCTTGTCACCTACATTAAGTAAGGATCAAAACAAATATGATCAGTTGCTCCAGTTTCAATAACCCAAGTATGAATTGATGTTGAAGTCAAACAATTATGATCAGTGCCCCTTCTCTCCACACTTGAAACACTTTCCACTAGGCTTCAAGTTAGCCTTCCTCTTCTTCTTTCCCTCGGCATTCTTGGTAACAACCTGGTTCGACACTTTCTTCTTTCCTGCGCTAGGCTTATGGCAGAGGAATGATGTGTCCAGCTAACCATCGTTGCCTTAGCTTGGACCATGAGGTCCTCCGCCAACTAAAGTTCAGTCAACAATTCAGCGAAGGTGTAATTCCTTTTGTTCATCTCGAAGTTGAGCTTGAACTGCTGAAAGCTAGGGGGATAATTCTGAAGGATAATGGTAACTTGGGACTCGGGATCAATCGTCCCTCCCAACACCTCAATTTGATTGAGGTGACTCATCATCTCGAGGACGTGATCCCTCACAGATGAGCACTCCTTCATTGTCTTCGACATGATACTCTGATAGGCCTGAGACTTTGCCGTACGATTCAGAGTACTAAAAAGATTTGTGAGGTTCTGCATAATCTCGGTGGAAGTCGCCATGGCTGCATGCTGATGCTTAAGCACTGTTGACATGGAGGCCAACATATAACACTTAGTCATCCCATTAGCCTTATGCCACTTTCTATGCGCCTCACGTACCGCTGCTGCAACATTAGCCGCCGGTACTGGTGGCTGAGGAGTAGTGAGCACAAACTTGTACTCTTCGGCTGTGAGAACGATGCCCAAATTTTGTTTCCATTCTATGTAATTTTGCCATTCGAGTTTGTTTTCTTTTAGTATTGCAGAAAGAGGATTGAACGATGTCACGACCGCCCATACCAGGGGTATCACAAACGCGGCGATCGTGACCGACATGCATGGACAACAGTTTAAAAGAACAACTTAAGACTTAAAGAAGAAAAACAACTTAGTTTAAAGAAGTTTAAGGTCATTTTTTTTAAAAGAAGCAAAGAAACATACTTTTATAAAGGGCACCGGAAAAATTTGACTTAAGAAATACAACTATATATATAAAAAAACTAAGGTAAAACGAACATTTAACTTAAATCTCGGAAAACACAATTTTCAGAAAGACAACGTAAACACTCGTTTAAACCTAACACCGCCATACATGTTCAAACACAACACGAAAAGATTAAGGTCTTAAGACATAATTTAAAACATAGCAGCGGATAAATAAGGTTCAGGGAGAGTCAAGGATCACGCCTATGTATGACGACACAACGTATCCTAGGGTCTTTATCCAGCTCAACATCCACCGCAACATCCCGCTCAACCTGCACATAAGAAAAATAATATGCAGGGCTGAGTACTTGTTGTACTCAATGGGCTCATGCCGAAAACATTTTAATAAGTTATGTCATCCATACCAGTGATCTCGAGTTTTATATAGTAAGAAATATCACGAGAACACAAAAAAATCCAAGTCTGGCCAGACAATTTATCTCCTCATTTTCCACATCAATCAATCAATCACATCCTCTTACCATAGTGCGACGAAAGTGTGGCCACACTATTCGCCCACTAGATCGGCCGACTAGCAAGGACGGCTCACGATCCCCTCTGTGTACACAGCCTGATAGGGTTTGCGGTCCTACTCAGACCCGAATTCGTTTATCATAGCCCTATAGCCTAATGGAGCGAACTCACAAACTAGGCATCAAGCACAATCTCAACATAGCCCTATAGCCTAACGGAGCAAGCTCAAACGAACTAGGCATCAGGCAAAAATCTCAACATCAAAACAATCACGGCATGACATAACACTTTAAACCACCATTATAACACCACATCATATTTTCGGAAAAATAAAGAGGTTTGAAAAGAAAGCCCACCTCGATCGCTTAGCAAATTCACAACCTAACTTATAGCAACTCACGATCCTCGAGTTCACGAGTACACAACACCCTTGTCAATGACAACACAAGTCAGCCTTCCACATCAACATTTTACTATGCATGTCCTATCGTTTTCTCTCTCATCGTTTTTCTCACATTCCCCAACCCAACATACGTCAAAAGGGTGTAAAGACACACGTAACACATTCCAACTTATCACAAGTGATTTCAACATTTAAACACGTTCCTTGGACATACATGCATCATATAATACTTTGAAACTTGAAACTAGGTGTCATTTTAACAAGGTAGAAAACTGGCAGAACTGCGCGACCGTTTTGTAAAAATCACTATAAATTCACCCGACCTCATATGAAGCTAAATTTTGGTCACAATACAGAGGGAACATTCAAGTTCATCCATAAAAATATTCACACCGAAATCACGTCATTTAGTCAGTCATATCACATATTAAACTCTCTGGTCGGAACATACAATTTCTGACAGCACTGCGCAGTTCATTTGAAAAATTTACCATAAATTCATCCAATGCCCAAAAAGGATGAAAATTTAACACGACTCAGAAGACACTTCATATTTTCATCTAGTTCAAGAATCACATCAATCGGAGGTCATTTGGTCAGTCAAACAGAAAACGAAACATTCTTGGCGAGAACACGAGTTTCTGGCAGATTTGCGCAGTCAACTTCAAAAATTTATTAAAAATTCATTTTTCGATAAAAAGAGCTGAAATTCACACGAGATACAGGTAACACCTTGCTGTTTACTCAGTAAAATTTTCATATCAAAATTCGGCCGTTTGATAGGTCAATTACTCATCAGAAGCTACTGGTTGAACATCACAGATAACAGATACACAATTTCTAAATTAGGGTTTCCTTCTCAATCATCCAAACACCAATTCTCATACTTATAACACACAATCATGCTTGATAAGACTCTCTTAATCCTGTTTGCACATAAACTTACATCATTCACTAGAGATTCCAATCAAACTTCACACAATTTAATTGAAACGCATATTTATCAAGGTTTTCAAGCAAACTCACTTTCCCTCACCGATTAAACTTGCGATCTACGATTCCTACACCCACTACATGCATGTAGGATTCAAGAACATGGTTCAAATGAAAAGAATGAGGAAAAGTGAAGCCAATATACCTTATTTGACAAAACGAATCGGTAGAACCAAGAAACGAGGTGATTCGTCGGAGATTCTTGAAAATAAACTTCAATGGATGAAAGAAACAATGGTGGAAGAAGTTTTTTTTGGAGAGAATGTGGAGAGGGAGGAGGGAGGCACGAAAATTGAGGGAGAATGGGGGCTAGGGTTTAGTTTAGGTGTTTTTATAGGATTAGGGTTAGGTTTAAAATCAATTAATTAATTAATTATGGGGAAAAATATAATTAAATAAATCCCACAATTAAAAGAATAAAATAAGCATGTGGGAAGGGGAGGAAATTTTCAAAAATTCCATGTAGGAATAGCAAGGAATTTATTTGGTATTTACTTGGAGAGAATATATTCACAACTTAGGAAATAAAATTGAATATTTCATAAACAAGGGAACAAAATAAATTAAATCTCCAAGTATGAAAATAATGGTGGGGGCCGAAAATTTCCATAAGGAATTTGCACAAGGAAATTATTTAAATCCCCAATTAAAAGAATAGGATTTAAATTAGGCAATTTATTTATAGGAAAAAGGCTCCCATAAAATAGGCAACAATTAATTAAATTCCCACAAGGAAAATATTGCATAGGGGGCATGTGATATGGGAGAAAAGTAGGAGAACAAAATATTCACATCCCCCATTTAATTAGACATAGGAATTTATTTGAATAAAAAGGGATTCCACAAATTAGGAAACAAATAAAATATCCTCCAAAATTTAGTGGAGGGGCCGAAAATTGCTAACCAAGGAATGTCCCAACTCTCTATTTATTTTAGGTGAAGAAATAAATTATAACATGATTTAATTGGATTAAATTCAAAGGCAGAGAGTCAATAAAGCACCAATTAAATCAAATGAAAATAATTCTTTCTCCTATAGGAGATTTTCGAAAACTCCCAAGGAAAATAAAAATGGAGTTCGAATTCCATGTAGTACCATTTAGGGTCATTTGGTTTGGATTTAATTTGGATAAGTATCCCAAGACAATTAATTAAATCCAAGGAATGAAATACTATTTCAATAATTAGGAAGGGCCGAAAATTCCAATGAATTGGCTCGAAAAAAATAAATGCATGATCCTATTAATTATTTCCCCACATTGGAAAATATAAAACATCAAGCTCATCATTTCACATTAACCACGAAAATTTATTTCACGCAAAACACTTAATCACATAGAAACGAAAGTTTCATAATTCCAAGAATCCAAAATTCGAATAACATATAAGAAGAGTCACAAAAATTTGGGATGTTACAAACGACATCTTGAATATTTATACCTTTTGTCATAAACTTATGTAAGAATATTGAATATATTAACCATAAAACTTTTTAAAATCTTACAACTATAGAATTAAAATTTTGTACCCTCAAGCAGAGGTAAATCCGCATTAAAATTTTAACATTTTTCCTGGTCACAACACCGACAAATAGTCCAGAGACCACAGCATGACATGGCCGCCAATTGTTACCAAAGCACGACCATCAGATTTAGCATTACAGAATTTTATTTCTACAACACACTCCCATAACAATGCTCATGTGTTGATAACAAAATCAAGCTATCTCATAAATTCAGTCTGAACTTCTGAAACTTGTAATTTCTTAAGATTATTGTCCCACGACATGGGTGTCGATAATTAGAAACCATTTTCTAGTTCAGACAATTTATATTGAGAAGTCCGCCAATAAGAACTTGCTATTTCTTAGCATTATTGTCCCGACAGCATGAGTGGCGATAATATTAGAAAATTGTTTCATAAAAAATACAAACCAATCGATGGAGACAATATAAAAACTTAGTTCGTAATCATCGCTTAGATATTTTGGTTATGATTTTTCATTAATTGTCCTAATCCTTAAGGCAGTAAAACAGCTTAATTAAATTCTATTGGTATTTAATTTCTGGATAATTAAAACCTTATTATCTTTTATCATCTTATTTAAGGAAAATTAAACTTAATTAGCTCGAATTTAATTCTTATTCATGTCTTCTATAAGATATTTCTAAAATAAAGTAAATTATTTAAATCTTGGACAAACATGAAAAATTAAATTCAAATTAATTCCTTGTTCAAGATTAGGAAGAGAAATAATTATATTGTTTAATGTACCCCTATATATCTATCCTAATTAGGATTCTAGATATATAATATTTAGGAAACTATTTAATTATTCTTGTCCAAATCCATCTAGAAATAAAAGGAATATATTTATTTCCATAGATATAGTCAATAATTAAAATGTTCCTCGCACACAAGTGCGACTGCTTTTCGGCTGGTCACGTGCCACGGTGTCGGCACTCTCCGAGACAAAAACATCTTTCGTCGCGTGCTGCTCCCACTGCTCCGGCCCACCTCGCACTAGGAACTGCGTCGGTCTCGGCCAATGGCTGGAGCTCTGTCTTGGAACCTTCTGCCTAGGGTTTGGGGCTTGGTGGCTCGGTGTCCCCCGTGATCGCCCAACCTCGACTCCGATCGAACATAGCGCGATCCACCTCGATGCAAGCACTGACGGATCGCACGTCTCGTGTGATCGAACAATTCAAGTTCTTTGATTCGATAGTTCTCGAGTTCATCATGCATAAATAAAAACTAAATACAAGAACATGCTACGAAATCAAATAACACATGCATACATGAATTTCATGAAATTTAAATCCAAATAATGAGAGCCAAAAATTGGATTTGATACCAATTGATGGGGTTAGCCGCGGAAGCATGAACAAATCAGAAAACTAGATCTATTTAGCAGATTATTTAGACAAATTCTATTCGCGCAATTATCACATGTATCATGCCCATAACTTGAATTAAAACATGCTTTTGATTAATTGAAACCTAAAACATGCTTTTCTACGAAGCAGAAGTTGTACCTTCTTGATTCTCCAAAGAATCGCGGATGCCTTGCTACTTCTCCACATGTCGATCTTCAATACTCGACCTCGGATCTTCTGACTGGTTCTCGAACCGTATTTCGATATTAGTGTGGGCTAATCTCACCACAACACTAGGACTCGAATAAAGAAGACAGAAATTCTCACAGAGGATAGCTGAAAAAATCGTCCACTTCTTAATGCAGGGGGGACAAAAATTTCCAATAAAATATTATGTGTATCTATCTCTCATTTATTCTCCTATTTATATTTAGTTCAAATTGGGCCCCAGACAGGGATCTATGGAAGGTTTTGGATATGGGTTCCCCCAGTTAGCTTAGGACTAATTAAATTGAACCCACAATTTAATACAAGCTTATATTGGAATATTATTTGCAGCCACTACAGAAATAATATTGCACTACCCATCTGTAGCACCCCGAAAAATTTGCGACTTTTGTTTTTATTAATGTGGATGTTGAATGAGAATTTCTTTTATGGAAATTGATTTTCTATGTGATTGAGTTAATTATGTGGAATTAGTTATTGTGAGTTATGTGGAATAATACGAATTATGTTCCAATGTGTGAATTAAATTAAATGAGATCATGCATATTTTTCTAGCCATTTTATTTCATATTTTTCGGCCCTCCTAATTATTTGAAATAGTATTTTTTTTCTTGGGTTTAATTAATAGTTTTGGGATAATTATCCAAATTAAATCCAAACCAAATTATCCCTATGTTATTCTACATAATTTCCGACCCCTTGCCCATTTCTTGGTTTTTTCAAAATCTCCTATTAATTAGGAGGATAAATTATTTTGTAGATTTAATTGGTACCTTACTTATTTCCTTCCTTGAATTAATAATCTAATTAAATCTCTCCATATCCTATTTTAATTAGGATTTGACTCTTTCCTTCTTTAAGACCTCATAAATTTTTGCCCCTTATGCCTTTCAATTAACTTGTGGGATTAATTTAATTGTTACATATTTTATGGGAGCCTTTTGCACAAGAAATTACCAAATTTAAATCCTATTCCTATTTGATTTGGGGATTTAAATATTTTCCTTTGACTACTCCCTATTTTACACCTCACCCTTTTCCTACTTGGAGAATTCTTGAATTATTTTGTTACCTTATTTATGGGATGCTCAATATCTTTTTACCCATTTTTGTGAGTATATTTCTCTCCAAGTAATACCATAATTTTTGAAAAATTCCCCCCACACTACACGCTTATTTCTTTTAATTGTGGAGCTTATTCATTGACCTCTATTTTATTCTCCCACAATTTTAATTGTTTAATTAAGTGTGGGAATAATTATTGAATATAAATTAAAAAAACCCTAACCCTAATCTTCACTCCACACGCCTCCCTCTCTTCCTCTCCTCTCCCACACGTTTTTCTCCTCCCCTCCCCTCTCTCTCAAGTGCTCCAAATCAATCCTTCATTGTTGCTTTGATTTGGAGTTGGAAACTCAAGATCTGTTGAGGAATCGCACCAATTGTCTTTTCTACTGATTGTTTTAAAGAGAAAGGTATAATTTTTTATCCACATTTCCCTTCCTTATCATTGAATCCATGATTCTTGAACCCCTCATGCATATAGTGAGTGGAGAATCATAAATCTAAGAATTTATTGGTTGGGAAGGATGGTTGCACATGAATGGTTGTGTGTGTGTGCGCGTGTATGTACGTGTGTGTGAGTGTGTGGATGAATCGTTGTGAATGTTATGTGTGAATAGGAAAGCATGGTTGTAATCTCGTTTTTGAAGCATGACTATGTGTTGGAAGCATGAATATGTATGTGTGAATGTATGATAGACAAATTAGGGTTTGTGAATGTTGAGCATGAAAACTGTTGTGTTCGGACAGTAGGTTCCGACCAGTTTTTGACCAATCAAACGATCTTATTTCGACATGAATTTTTAACTGGATAAAGTTTCAGATGTCTTCTGTGTTATGTCAAAAGTTCAGCTTCAATTGATGACGGACGAATTTATAACGAATTTTTCAATTTAACTGCGCAGTCTTGCCAGAAATTGTGTTTCGTCCAGTGAGTTTCGTTTTTGTTTTAATCGATCAAAAGATATGATTTTGGTGTGGAATTTTAACTGGACAAACCTCTTGGTCATCTTGCCTTCTAAGCATGACTCACACTCATGAAAAGACCTCATCTAGACCTTTGATAAGATCTTGTTGAAAAAGAGAATGGATCCTCCTTTCATTTGCATGACCAAGTCTAAGGTGCCATAAGTACGTTTCGTTCATTGAACTTGAAGGTTCCTTTCGTTTCTTTGAAATTTTCGATCTTGTATTGAGTTATGATTTGTGATTATTAAATTGTGTAGAAGTGATTGTGTACAGATTGTTTTCCATGATACCACGATAGATATAAGAACCATCTTTCTTAATAACGCAGTTGTCATTAAAAGAAATCGAATATCCATAAAAAACCAATTTAGAAACTGAAATTAAATTTCTTCTAAAAGAAGGTATCAACAAAACATTCTTCAATATCAAAAATCTATCACTACTAAAACGCAAATAAATGTCTCCCACTGCAATGGCCGCCACTTTGGTAGCGTCGCCCAGCTGAACTTCGATCTCACGATCATGTAGCCGTCTTGTCACATGCATTAAGTCAGGATCAAAACAAATATGATCAGTAGATCCTGTGTCAATAACCCAAGTGCAAGTAGATGTCGAAGCCAAACATGACTCGACTACTAGAGCTTGGTGCATACCTGTAGCCTTGCCCCTTTTAGGACAGTCTGGCTTCCAATGCCCTTTCTCACCACACTTGAAACACTTCCCCGAGGGCTTCTTATTTTCCATTTTCTTCTTCTTCCCCTTAGCCACTTTGCCCGATTCTGAGTTCGGTGCCTGCCTTTTTCCTTTGCTAAGCTTGAAGCCAGAGGAACGAGGCGCCGAAGTCATCATGGCAGCCTTAGCCTGAACCATGAGGTCCTCTGCCGACTGAAGTTCAATCAACAACTCTGCCAAGGTGTAAATTCTTTTGTTCATCTCAAAGTTGAGCTTGAACTGCTGGAAGCTAGGGGGAAGACTTTGAAGGATGATTGTCACTTGGGACTCGGGATCGATTGTCCCTCCCAAGACCTCAATCTGGTTTAGGTGGCCCATCATCTCGAGGACATGGTCCCTCACAAACGAGGCCTCCTTCATTGTCTTCGACATGATACTCCGAAAGGCTTGAGACTTAGCCGTTCGATTCTGAGTACCAAAAAGATTCTTGAGATTCTGCATAATCTCAGTGGCAGTTTTCATGGCAGAATGCTGATGCTTGAGTACTGAAGACATAGATGCCAACATGTAGCACTTAGCCATCTCATTCGCCTTATGCCACTTTCTATGTGCATCTCTGAGTCCTACCGCAGCGTTAGCCGCCGGTACTGGAGTTCGCGGGGTTGTGAGCACAAAGTTGTACTCTTCAGCTGTAAGAACGATGTCCAAATTTTATTTCCATTCTATGTAATTTTGGCCCTCGAGTTTGTTTTCTTTGAGAATTGCAGAAAGAGGATTGAACGACATTGTGACGATTTGAATTGCACTGCAAAACAGAGTATTTTACTATTTGTCATAAACTTATGTAAGAAATTTGATTAGATTAACCATAAAACTTTTCAAAATCTTACAACTATAAAATTAAAATTTTGTACCCTCCAGAGGAAGTCAATACGCATTAAAATCTAACAATTTTACTGGTCACAACACCGACGAATAGTCCAGAGACCACAAAGTGGCATGGCCGCCTAATGTTGCCTAAGCAAGACCACCGAATTTAGCATTACAGAATCTCATTTCTACAACACACTCCCATAACAATGCTTATGTGCTGCTAACAAGATCAAGCTATCTCATAAATCCTGTGTGGACTACTGAATCTCGTAGTTTCTTAGGATTATTGTCCCCACAGAGCAGGTGGCGATAATATTGGAAACCACATTCTAGTTCATACCATTTATATTTGAGAAGTCCGCCATATGAACTTGCTATTTCTTAGGATTATTGTCCCCACAGTGCAGGTGGCGATAATATTAGAAAAAAACATCATAAATTGCAGACCAATTGGTGGAGACCATATATAAACATTGAGTTCGTAATTATAGCTTAGATATTTTGGGTTATGGTTTTTCTTTAATTATCCTTAGCTTTGAGGCAGTTTAAGGCTTAATTAAATTCCGTTGGTATTTAATTTGCTGCATAATTAAATCTTTTATTAATTGGTATCTTCCTTTAGGAAATTATTGTTCTAGAATATAATTCTTATTCATGTCTACTATAAGATATGTCTAAAATAAATAAATTATTTAATTCTTAATAAGACATGAAAAATTAAATTCAAATTAATTCCATGTTCAAGATTAGGAAGAGATATTTCATTATATAATGTATTCATACATATCTATCCTTTTTAGGATCTTAGATATATAAATATTAGGAACCTATAAATTATTCTCATCTATATCATCTAGGAATCAAAATAATATTATTTATTTCCATAGATATAGAAAATAATAAAAATATTCCTAAAGTCTAGATAAATATTAGGAAACTATTAAATTATTCTCATCTATATCATCTAGGAATAAAACAATATTATTTATTTCCATAGATATAGATAATAATAAAAATATTACTAAAATCTAGACAAAACTTCTAAAAAGATTTTATTTCCATTAAATAATAATATTTTAATGATATCTTTAAATAAAATAATTAAATAATCATTAAAATAATCCTTCATCGTTATCTCATCGTACGAGGTTCGCACGAACAATGAACGATGAAGATCCGACGAGTTCGTCGTCGGAACACGACGCAGGCAGCGTCTCGGCCACCGGAGCGCAGGTGGCGCGCCAGCGTCTCGGCCCGTCGAGCCAACGGGTGTCGCCGCGTCTCGGCCAGCGGCAAGCGCCCGTCTCGGTCGTCTCGACCGTCGGGTGCCGACGCGTCTCGGCCAGCGTTCCGTCAGGCCGCTCGAGCTCTCGGCCAGCAGAGCGCACGGTGGCGCGCCTACTCTCGGCCAGCTCGGACCCTGTCTCGGCCTGTCAGATGCTCTGGGTGGCGCGCACTCCCGGCCAGCAGCTCGCGCGACAGCGCGACTGCTCTCGGCCAGCGCCGCCATCCCTCTCGACCCTTCCGCCTAGGGTTCTCGGCTTGGTGGCTCGGCACCTCGGCATGCTCTCGGTCGAACTGCCGTGCCACACCTTCCGTCATTTCAATCTTGACGCGGGTTCCGGCTTAGTTTGCGGTCTCGGCCGGCGGCGTGCACGAGCCCACAATCATCTGCGCGTCGCCTTGTGACCGCGATCCCTCGGCTTCCACTCAATCGACAACCCTCTCCCGATCGTGCGTGGCGCGATCCGCCTCGGTGTGAGCGCCAACGGATCGCACGTCTCGTACGATCGAGTAATTCAAGTTCTTTGATTCGATAGTTCTTGAGTTTAACATGCATAATAAATAAGCAAAAACACCAAGAACATGCTTCATAATCAAATAACACATGCATACATGAATTTCGCAAAATTTAAATCCAAATAATCAGAGCCAAAGACTGGCTCTGATACCAATTGAAGGGGTTGGCAGCGGAAGCTTGCATCAATTACCGATCACATAAATTTGATCTATTTAGCAGATAATTTAGACAAATTCTATTCGCGTAATTATCACATGTATCATGCTCATAACTTGAATTAAAATCATGCTTTAGATTATAAAATCCCTAAAACATGCATACTATGGAGTTAGCCAAATTACCTCGTTGATTCGATCAAGAATCGAAGATAGCTTGCGTCTTCTCCACGTGAAGATCTTCAATACTCGACCTCGAACCTTCTGACTGGTGTCGTGGACTATACGCTGATATTTGTGTGGGCAAATCTCACTGAAGTGCGTGGTTTGCGTGTGTGGTGAAAATGCGATGTGCTAGGTCGAGATGCCAGGTCCTATGAATCCACTAGATCACTTGGTCTAGGAACTCAATAGAACACGGAATGCTCTGTCGTTGGACACACTAACTCCCCTTCAAAGATCCCTCAACCCGAATACTATGATTTAGTATAGAGAAGCAGGGGTCGATCCCACGAAGATGGACACGTAAGAAAGCATTTAGAGACTCTTGACAAAAGCGGCTGCTGCCACGCAAACAGGGTTGAGGTATTACTACTACTAGACCTAGGCAGGAAATGTAAACACTAGACCTAGAAAACTGTAAACATGCTGAGATCAAACATCATCAAGACTTCGGTATATTAAATTCACTTACTAGACCGTGTAAGCGACTACCTAATTTAGTTAGACAGGAAACAACTAACAGTGGGGACCATGACCCAGAAATAGCAAGAACGACAGAAAAGCTGCAAATAACTAACTGAGCATTTAACTAACACAACATGCATTTCTTCAACGAGATTAAACATGAAAATGAAGGAAACAGGGCACATACCCAGATTCGAACAGAATGTAAAAGTTTGGTCGTCGGAAACTTACGACTAACCGGAAATAACTCAGATCTACATATACTAGACGAAGCGAAATGAAAACACGAAGACTAGGCATTAAAATAAACCAACTCTGCTCAGATCTCACGTCGAACGCTTAATCCACTCCGGATCCAAGCAATCCGAAACCAACAACAACTAGATTCCACTCCAGAACATCCGATCTAACAGATCTACTCCGATCAACATCAAATTTAAACGTTTCCACAATCAAAACTACAAAACCAAATTCAGAGCTCCGATTCATTCACCAACAAACTCCTATCACTCCGATTCAGCCATTACTCTGCACAGATTCAATAAACAATTGCGAAACGCATCCAAAACAAGCAAGCTAGCTCAAAACTCCAGAAAATCACAACAGCAAAATCAGACATCGACATAATAGAAAATTAAACTTGCATAAAACACGGAAATAGTCGATAAAACAGAATGCCGAGCTTCGAACAGCGAAGCTCGGTGGAAACCACAAAATGCGAGAAAAGTAAACGGGAACTTGTTTCTTCGCCCTCAACAGGACGGTGTTACAACCCAACTTGAAACGAGAAAGCCGAAAGTGAACCCCAGCGCGGAACCCCCTGAATTTCCCTCTAAAAACCCAAGTGTATAGAAAAGTGAACTAGCTGCCGACTGTTAGTGAGGTCTCCCCCCGAGAAGATCCCTCCAGAATGCATGCAACCTTTCTTTTATAGACACGGACATAATCTTCTAGAACCTTCGTAGAAATCTCCATTCTACCCTTCAGTTCTGAGATTTACTACGTCTTGCAATTTCTTTCACAATGTTCACTTATTCGCCAGTTTCCTCGGGCGTGTGATTGCCTCCTTCTTTTCTTGGACCTGACGAATTTCTTCTATACACCTGGCTTAAAACATGTGTTAGACCGAGCAAATTCACAAATTTATCCCGTAGACCTATGCATGAAATTAGCCTTATCAAACTGCTCACACTTAAACCATGCTTGTTCTCAAGGATGAAAGACAAGAAAAAGAATAAGGCAAATTTCAACGCACGGTCCCCAAGAACGACTCTACAAACAAGACACTAACACAAAACAGACTCCTAGACCTAGACAACTACAGACTCATAAAAGAAAACAACACACAAAAAGAAACAACTGACAAGCATGAACTAGTTTCAACTTTTAGGCAACTGCCCCCACAAGCTTAAGTTCTCTCCGATCGTCAACAATCTTCAAATCCTCCCCTTCCTTCTTCTACCTAAACGGTCCGTCAGTTCGTCAAGATAGCCTATTGATTTCCCAGCGGTTAGGTTCGCTCGATCACTCATTCCTCACCAGGGATGTTAGGATCGAAACACTCCAAAGTTAAAGTTACACCACTGATGCGTCGGGTTATGAGAGTTTTCTCCTTTCTATCGTCTCCCGATTTTTCTATATTTTTTTTCATTCCTAGGTCAGGTAATTATCACTTCCTGCCCTTGGGTAATTAATCTTCTTTTTCCCCTTTTTTCCCTGGACTTCGTCCAGCTTATACCTCCGATTTGTTATTTTATTCCTCCCCTGGACTTCGTCCAGCTTATACCTCCTTTTCCTAGACTTCGTCCAGCTTATTCCTCCATAACCCATTTTTTTCTCCTTTAGACTCTACTCCGTAAGCATCAAGTGGCAGCCCATTTTTTTCATGTTAGCTCATAGTGTTTAGGCTTATAACTCGCTTTTATAGTAGAGCTGCACAGCTAAGTTATCTAAGGCATTTTCTATCGTCCTTACTTCATTCAGACCGCTTTTAGTTTATTAAGGAAAAATGCATCAAAGTTGACGTCTATCCTTTCTCCAATCGCTCTCACTAAGAGAATTCTTTGCCTTATTATATCCACTAGCTCATGCAACACACAAACACAAAAACTTAGAGACTCTAAGACTCTTATTAAAAAAAACAAAAACAAAAACTAACAAAAACAAAAACTGCACTTACTCCCCCCCTCCCGCTTCACTCAAGCTTGTCCCCAAACTATCCTAGTGAAGGGGGGGGGGAAATAGGGAAGTAAGAACAACACTATACAGACCAAGCAACACAAAACAAACAAACAACAAACTTCTCACACTTAGACCGTACACCGGGCTAAGTGGGAGAAATCATAACAAACAAAACCAAAACATGCAAAAACAGAACAACCCCGTCTCACACTTAGACCACGAAGTGGGCTAAGTGTGGGAAGTTGAACACGTATATACAGAACAGTGCATGCGGGCACAGATAAACGCAAACTGAAAACGAAAAAAATTAAAAGATGAAAAGTAAAATTTACTTGGTTTGGGGGGGGGGTGGAATCAATTAGGGGTCTGGCCCCCGCGATGTAGATAGGGGTTTCTACCCCAACCAACTCTTCCTCATCCTGGGCCTTAGTACCCACAGCTTTTTCAGGGGTCTTCCCCTCACTTACATTCTCAGAAACATGGGCCTTACTGCCCCCAAAAACTTCCAGGGTTTCCCCCTCCACAGCCTTCTCAAAAATTAGGGCTTCGTCGCCCTCCGAAACACTCACACAAACACTAGGGGTTTCCCCCTCTTCGAATTTCTCAGCAACAGGGGTTTCCCCCTCAGTAATACTAACATGCAAAACAGTAGACAGATCCACACTCACAGATGTACCTAGGGTTTCTTTCCCAACAAAATCCACAGCAGCTATAACAGGGTTCACCCCCTCAGAGACAACAGCTTCTTTATCAGACAAAACGGGTGTTTCCCCCTCAACGAACGAATCTAACCTTGGTTCGCTTACAGCCAACAGTTCCAACCCCGCTGCCAGATCTACCTCCTCTCCTCGTATGTCTGCGGTGGTTGTTTCTGCGACGGTATGAACGGCCTCTGGTTGGGGTGGTGAAGCCCCTCAAATTTTTGGTGGTGGTGGTGCGGCAGATGTTGAAGCGGCCTGTGCGGTCTGTTCCATCATGGTGGTGAACATAGCGAATGCTTTCATCGCTTCTTCCGGCCCCCCAAGCTTTTGCAATAGGTCGGCCATGAACGCCGCTGCGTTAGAATCGCCGGATCCTGAAATGCTTCCTGTGTTCTTTGTGTTCCCCATGGCAGATTCTGTAGAATTGTTACAAGAACTCGGAAGAAAATTGCTCCGATTAGGGTTAGAGAAAAGATAGGATTTGAGAGAGAAATTTGGGGAATTTTTGTAGAGAGAGAGTGAGTTATGATATGGAAAGTAAAGGCTACAACACGGTTATAGCCTGTGGGTATGGGAGAGGACGGTTTGCAGGCTGTTGCAGGCCTGACACTAGCAACCGTACGCCTCCCCATAAAGTTACCTTTTGAAATTCGAACCGGCGCTGACTCCCTCCAAAATTTTAATCCTCAATTCCCTGCCCCATGTGAATATCTCTGCAATACCATACTTAGAAAAAACATCAAACTAAAAATGAAACGCCAGACTCCCAGGTCAAGGATATGACAGTATAAAATTTCCCTTAAGGAGTCTGGTTTTCCAAAAAAAAAATTTTATTATTATTTTTTTTGATTTGTTTGGGTTTTCTTGATTTAAAGAAAGCGATTAAATATTTACAAATTTTGTTTTCAAGTGCTCTCAAGATTCCCTAGGTCAAGATATATTTATAAAAAAAACTTCCTAGTCACCTGACCGAGGAATTCACTGAGAACACTTCCTTCCCAGGCCAGTTAGGCGATATCAGGGAGTGCGCGTAGTGGCACTTCGTCCACTACACACATCTCCGAGTTATCCCTAAATACCTTCACCCTATGACCATTGACAAGAAAAGGAGTAGAGTTTGAAGCACTTCCCTGGATCTCTACTGCTCCATTTGCACAGAGACTCACAATAGTGTATGGTCCAATCCATTTAGACTTCACCTTACCAGGCATAAACTTGAGCAGGGATTGGAACAGGAGAACTTTCTGCCCAACTTGTAGTTCCTTGGTCCGAAGATTCTTGTCATGCCAGAGTCTCGTCTTTTCTTTGTACCACATTGCCGATTCATATGACTCCAGCCTCATCTCTTCCAACTCCTGTAGCTGCAATTTTCGTTCTTCTTCGCAGGACTGGGGTCGCATGTTGATCTCCTTGACCGCCCAATATGCTCGGTGTTCTACTCCCACGGGTAAGTGGCACATTTTGCCAAACACAAGCCTGTAGGGTGACATCCCAATAGACGTCTTGTATGCTGTCCTGTAAGCCCATAGTGCATCTCCAAGCCTCTTACTCCAGTCCTTCCTAGACGGATTAACCGTCTTCTCCAATATCGCCTTTATCTCCCTGTTGGAGATCTCCGCTTGCCCATTTGATTGAGGATGGTACGGTGTGGAAAGGCGGTGGTGCACTCCGTACTTTCTCATTAGAGCTTCAATAGTCCGGTTACGGAAATGCGTCCCATTATCAGATATTATCGCTCTGGGCACTCCGTACCTGTTAAAGATGTTGGCTCTAAGAAATTTCGCTACCTCATTAGCTTCACAAGATGTGGCCGCCTTGGCCTCCATCCATTTTGAAGCATAATCAACTGCCACAAGTATGTACGTATTTCCGTATGAAGACAAAAATGGACCCATGAAGTCCATTCCCCAGACATCAAAGATCTCACAAACAATCACTAGAACTTGCGGCATTTCGTCTTTCCTGGAGATTCCCCCCGTCTGTTGACACCTCTCACAGTTCTGACAAAACTCGAAAGCATCCTTGTGCAATGTAGGCCAGTAAAACCCGCTATCTAACACCTTCCTTGCAGTTTTCCTAGGTCCAAAGTGACCTCCACAAGCTAGGGCATGGCAATGATTCAGCACATCCCTCTGTTCCCACTCCGGGATACACCTCCGGATCACTTGGTCAGCTCCCATTCTCCACAAATATGGGTCATCCCAGAAATAATACTTGGCTTCGCTTTTGAGCTTCATTCTCTGGGCCCGGGAGATTTCCTGCGAACTGGGCACCTCTCCAGTGACCAAGTAATTTGCCAGGTCTGCGAACCATGGCTCATCGTTCAGATGACATTTTCCCTTCTCAGAATCTCCTGGACCTGTTAACGCCATGATCTTTTCCCAACTGATAGGTCTAGGAAATATCCCTACATAGTACAGATGCTCTTCTGGAAATGCATCAGATATAGCTTCGTCGGTCTCACCTTGAAAAATACGACTCATGTGGTCGGCTACCTTGTTCTCTGTTCCCTTCTTGTCTCTAACTTCCCAAGTCAAATTCCTGTAAAGTAACATCCAACGGATTAACCTTGGCTTAGACTCCTTCTTCGCCAGTAAGTACTATATTGCAGCGTGCTCAGTGAAGACTATCACCCTCGACCCAAGCAAATATGGTCGGAATTTTTCAAAGGAATACACGACTGCCAACATTTCCTTTTCCGTGGTATCATAGTTTTTCTGGGCCTGATTGAGCGTTTTTTTACGCATAAAAAATCACGTAGCTTTTCCCATCCACTCTTTGACCTAGCACCGCTCCCACTGCGTAGTCACTTGCGTCGCACATTATTTCAAATGGCAAACTCCAATCTGGTGCTCTGATAATGGGAGCAGAAACTAATCTATCCTTCAACAACTGAAAAGCTTTCTTGCACTCCTGATCGAAAACAAAATCAACATCGTTATGTAACAAGTGAGTGAGTGGGTGAACAATCCTTGCGAAATCCTTTATAAACCTTCTATAAAATCCTACGTGCCCTAGGAATCCTCTCACTTCTTTCTGATTCGTCGGGTAAGGCAGTTTTGAGATCACCTCAACCTTTGCTCGATCTACCTGTATTCCTCTTTCTGATACCACATGCCCTAGGACAATTCCATCAGGGACCATAAAGTGGCATTTTTCGAAATTCAAAACCAAATGCTTTTCCTGACACCTCCTCAGCACTATATCCAAACATGCCAAACATGAGTCAAATGAGTTCCCGTACACAGTGAAGTCGTCCATAAAAATCTCGATGCAATCCTCCAGTAGGTCCGAGAAGATACTCATCATACATCGCTGAAAAGTGCCTGGCGCATTGCACAGACCGAACGGCATCCTTCTGTAAGCATACGTTCCAAAGGGACACGTGAAAGTTGTCTTCTCCTGGTCCTCCGGATCCACATAGATTTGAAAATACCCACTATATCCGTCCAGGAAACAGAAATATTGCTTGCCCGCCAACCTCTTCAACATATGGTCAATGAAAGGTAATGGGAAGTGATCCTTCTTAGTAGCCTCGTTCAGCTTTCGATAGTCAATACACATCCTCCACCCAGTAACAAGTCGAGTGGGGACCAACGCATTTTTATCGTTCTTGACCACCTGTATTCCCGACTTCTTTGGTACCATATGCACTGGACTAACCCATTCGCTGTCGGGTATGGAATAAATGATTCCTAGGGATAGCAGCTTCAATACTTCCTTCAGCATTTCTTCCCTCATGTTCGGATTCAACTTGCGTTGCGGATCTCTGTAAGGTTTTGCTCCTTCTTCTAATCGAATGTGATGCATGCACAGATCTGGGCTGATTCCTACCAAGTCAGACAGTGTCCACCCAATAGCTTTCTTGTTCCTCCGAATCACCTTCAACAATTCCCCTTCTTGTCCCTTGGTCAAGCTGCTGTTAATAATCACCGGAAAATTTTCATTCTCCTCTAGATACTCATACTTGAGCCCAGGTGGAAGTGTCTTCAGCTCTTTCTTAGGAACATCTTTTTCTTGAGGTAAGGGATTTTTTTCTATCGACTCAGTCGTTATTCCCTTCGTAGACTTAGTAGAATTTTCCATGCTCGCCATATAAGGTGTCCTCCTTGATCTAGCTAGCTCCGGGTTCGTGCAGAATTCCAGAATCGCTTCAGCTAGTTCATCATCTGATAACTCACTCATTTTCATGGCTTCGCACCAAATGGCTACTTCTCTATCAATAGTATGACTCATCTCGGATTTCTCGATCTGTACCTGCATTAATTCTGTCTCAAGATATTCCTGGACCAGGGGGTTAATAACATCTACAGCATGCAAATTTTCAACGTCAAGAGGTTTCTTCATTGCCTCATCTATGCTGAATGTATATTTTTCCCCATTATAATCAAGGCAAATGGTGCCATCAAAGACATCAATGATAGTCTTGGCGGTACGTAAGAAAGGTCTCCCTAAAAGTACTCCGCCAGACTCTGCAAACTCATTATCGCTCATCCTTATCACATGAAAATTAGCTGGGTACAAGAAATCATGTACTCTTACTATCACATTCTCAAGCACTCCTTCAGGACAGATACACGACCTATCCGCTAGCTGGATCACTACTTTCGTATTCACCATGCTCACTCCTACTAATTTCTTGTATATAGACAGTGGTAACACATTTATCGAAGCCCCTAAATCACACATGGCATGCTCTATTTTTATTTCACCAATAGAGATGGGCAAAGTAAACATACATGGATCATTGCACTTCGAAGGCATCCTCCGCTTTTGAATCACTGCGGGGACGTTCTCGCCTATCAAAATTTTTCCACTGGGTCTAGCCTTCCCAGCTATAAATTCCTTGATGAACTTGCTAAACACCGGCAATTTCAAAGCCTGTAAGAATGGTAGATTGATCTCCAATTTCCCAAAAATATCCACGAAGTCTACTGGTTCTTCCTTCTTCTTCTTGGCTTTCCCCCGGCTTGGGAAAGGTTTCAGTTGCTTCCCTGCTCCTGTAGAACTTTCAGCCTAGAACTCTCCAGTTTCTTCCCTTACTACATCGTTCTCCATCTCTGGCCCTGGGTTGAGGAAGAATGGTTCAGTTGATCTAGGCAAGGGCCTCTCCAAATCTCCTGCTTTAAAGGCATCCTTGATCAATGAATTTTCTGTTAGGGTTTTGTATACTAGAAATCACCTTTCGAGTGATTGGATACTGTAAAACTCTAATGGTTATTTTCCAATAAATGCAACAGATTATTTTTGTCATAATGTTGTTATGTTTTACATTTAATGGTTGTTTATTGCATATTTAAATGTATGAGCAAACGTAACAAAGTCTAAGTCTTTGTTTTAGTAGACCGGTTGTGGGCGTCGTCCAATTTAAGGTAACACGGTCAGTTCTAAATAAAGAAAAATAAGAATTTCACAACCTAGATAGGCCTAGACTACCTATCGCGAAAGGTTGCAATGTCAGTCCGATTATTTCTAAACCTTATTGAAATAAGATGACGTTGGTGTGGTATAGCACTGAATGGATCTAACAGCAAGACGAGTCTTTATGCTATCTACTGAAAGACGAGGTCTTGAGAATTAATTTATTAATCAATGTACGTTAGCATTGAGCATACGATATTGAGTATCCACTACTTTGACTTACCAAAGGTGCGGGTTTTTCGTAACCCAACGATCCAGGTATATTGGGTAGTGGTGATCATTATCTAGAGGTGCTAGGATTGCTATTATGTTGAAACGTGCGCGAGGAGAGTCTCGTTTGATAACATCCACAAGAGGAGCTCGAAACGAGGTTTTATTATTCGGAACCTAGCTAGTTGGAGTTTGATTACTCTATGAATAATAAATAAGAGTTTCTTGCTAAGTCCACTCTTGGAATTCGAAATATGTTAATTAATTAAGTCTATAGCAGACATTAATTAATTAATGGATGTTTCCATCTTAAGCGCGGGAAATAAATCAAATACAATTAGAGGAAACCCGAAATACTTGTAATTTCGGATTTGGAAGGCAGTGCAATATTACTTCTGTAGTGGCTGCTCGTAATATTCCAATATAAGCTTATATTAAATTGTGGGTTCAATTTGATTAGTAAAAAGCTAATTGGGTGAGGCCTGTTCCAGATTCTTCCTTAGATCTCTGACTGGGCCCAATATGTGACTTATATAAATAGGAGAATAAAGGAGACAGAAAACACAATAATTATTTTACAAAATTTTCGTCCCCCCCTCTTGAGAGAGTTTTCGAAAATTGTGCTCCCTCCGTGAGCTGAGTTCTGTCTTCCATTATTCGAGTCCTAGTACGTTGGTGAGATTTGCCCACACAAATATCAGCGTATAGTCCGGGACACCAGTCAGAAGATCCGAGGTCTTGTATTGAAGATCTTCACGTGGAGACGGAGCTAGCCATCATCGATTCTTGATTGAATCAACGAGGTAAATTGGCTAATTCCGTAGTAAGCATATTTTAGGAATTTTATGTGCTAAAGCATGTTTTAATTCAAGTTATGAGCATGATACATGTGATAATTACGTGAATAGATTTTGTCTAAATAATCTGCTAAATAGATCAAATTCATGTGATCCGTTTTGAACGCACGCTTCCGCTGCCAGCCCCTTTAGTTGGTATCAGAGCCAGTCTTTGGCTCTGATTATTTGGATTTAAATTTCGCGAAAATGATGTATGCATGTGTTATTTGATTGCGAAGCATGTTCTTAGTATTTTGTTTAATTAATTATGCATGATGAACTCAAGAACTATCGAATCAAAGAACTTGAATTGCTCGAACGCACCACGTGCAATCGAGATAGGGATGTCGAGACAGTGGGAGCCGGGAGCCGTGATCACGGGGCGACGCGCGAATGAGTGGGGACTCGTGCGCGCCGCCGGCCGAGACCACACTCACCAGACGGAACCCGGGTCAAGGTCGACACGGCGGTGATTGGCGCGGAGTGTTGGCTCGTCCGAGAGCCACCGAGACACCGGGCCGAACCCTAGGCGGAAGGTCCGAGCTGGCCGAGAGCGGGCGCGCCACCGTGCGCGCCGCTGGCCAAGAGCTCGCGACACCCGACGGCTCGGAGGGTCGAGCCGGGCGCCGAGACGCTGGCCGAGAGGCGCGCGCCACCGTGCGAGTGCCTCGCCGAGAAGCGTCGGCACCCGACGCGCCGAGACGCCGAGACAGGCGTCGAGCAGCTGGCCGAGAGGCGCGTGCCGCCGTGTGCGCGCCTGGCCGAGAAGCTGCGACAGCCGACGAGCCAGGCGGCCAAGACGCTGGCGCGCCACCTGCGCGCTGGTGGCCGAGACGCTTCGTGCGTCGTGGTCCGACGAAGAACTTGTCGGATTTTCATCGTTCATCGTTCGTGCGAACCTCGTACGATGAGATAACGATGAAAGATTATTTTAATGATTATTTAATTATTTTATTAAAAGATATCATTAAAATATTATTATTTAATGGAAATAAAATCTTTTTGGAAGATTTACCTAGATTTTAGGAATAATTTTATTCTTATCTATATCTATGGAAATAAATAATATTATTTTATTCCTAGATGATATAGATGAGAATAATTTAATAGTTTCCTAATATTTATCTAGATTTAAGGAATATTTTTATTATTTTCTATATCTATGGAAATAAATAATAATATTTTGATTCTTAGATGATATGGATAAGAATAATTTAATAGTTTGCTAATATTTATATATCTAACATCCTAAAAAGGATAGATATGTATGAATACATCAAATAATGAAATATCTCTTCCTAATCTTGAACATGGAATTAATTTGAATTTAATTTTTCATGTCTTATTAAGAATTAAATAATTTGTTTATTTTAGACATACCTTATAGTAGACATGAATAAGAATTATATTCTAGAACAATAATTTCCTAATGGAAGATACCAATTAATAAAAGATTTAATTATCCAGTAGATTAAATACCAACAGAATTTAATTAAGACTTAAACTGCCTCAAGGCTAAGGATAATTAAAGTAAAACTATAACCCAAAATATCGAAGCTATAATTACGAACTCAACGTTTGTATATGGTCTCCATCAATTGGTCTGCAATTTATGAAGCTTTTTTTCTAATATTATCGCCACCTGCTCTCTGGGGACAATAATCCTAAGAAAATAGCAAGTTCATGAGGGCGGACTTCTCAAATATAAATAGTATGAACTAGAATGTAGTTTCCAATATTATCGCCACCTGCTCTGTGGGGACAATAATCCTAAGAAAATAGCAAGTTCATGAGGGCGGACTTCTCAAATATAAATAGTATGAACTAGAATGTAGTTTCCAATATTATCGCCACCTGCTCTGTGGGGACAATAATCCTAAGAAACTGCGAGATTCAGAAGTTCACACAGGATTTATGAGATAGCTTGATCTTGTTAGCAGCACACAAGCATTGTTATGGGAGTGTGTTGTAGAAATGAGACTCTGTAATGCTAAATTTGGTGGTCTTGCTTAGGCAACATTAGGCGGCCATGCCACTCTGTGGTCTCTGGACTATTCGTCGGTATTGTGACCAGTAAAATTGTAAGATTTTAATGCGTATTGACTTCCTCTGGAGGGTACAAAATTTTAATTTTACAGTTGTAAGATTTTGAAAAGTTTTATGGTTAATCTAATCAAACTTCTTACATAAGTTTATGACAATAGTAAAATACTTTGTTTTGCAGTGCAAATCAAATCGTCAATATGTCATTCAATCCTCTTTCCGCAATTCTCAAAGAAAATAAACTCGATGGCCAAAATTACATAGAATGGAAATAAAATTTGGACATCGTTCTCACAACAGATGAGTACATCTTTGTGCTCACCACCCTGCGACCTCCAGTGCCGGCGGCTACTGCTGCGGCAGGAGTCAGAGATGCACACAGACGGTGGCATAAGGCGAATGAGATGGCTAAGTGCTACATGTTGGCTTCTATGTCTTCAGTACTCAAGCATCAGCATTCAGCCATGGAAACAGCCGCCGAGATTATGCAGAATCTCAAAAATCTTTTTGGTACTCAGAATCGAACAGCGAAGTCTCAAGCCTTTCGGAGTATCATGTCGAAGACAATGAAGGAAGGCTCGTCTGTGAGGGACCACGTCCTCGAGATGATGGGCCACCTCAACCAAATTGAGGTCTTGGGAGGGACAATCGATCCCGAGTCCCAGGTAACGATAATCGTTCAAAGTCTTCCCCCTAGCTTCCAACAGTTCAAGCTCAACTTCGAGATGAACAAAATGAATTACACCTTGGCAGAGCTGTTGACTGAACTCCAGTCGGCAGAGGACCTTATGGTCCAGGCTAAGGCGGCCATGATGATTTTGGCGCCTCGTTCCTCTGGCTTAAAGCCTAGCAAAGGAAAAAGGCAGGCACCGAACTCAGGACCGACCAGGATAGCTAAGGGAAAGAAGAAGAAGAGGGCTAACAAGAAGCCCACGGGGAAGTGTTTCAAGTGTGGAGAAAAGGGGCATTGGAAGCTAGACTGTCCTAAACGGGGCAAGGCTACAGGTATGCACCAGGCTCTAGTTGTCGAGTCTTGTTTGACTTCGACATCAATTTGCACTTGGGTTATTGACACAGGAGCCACTGATCATATTTGTTTTGATCCTGACTTATTGCAGGTGACAAGACGGCTACATGATCGTGATATCGAAGTCCAGCTGGGCGACGCTACCAAAGTGGCGGCCGTTGCAGTGGGAGACATTTATTTGCGTTTTAGTAGTGATAGATTTTTGATTTTGAAGAATGTTTTGTTGATACCTTCTTTTAGAAGAAATTTAATTTCAGTTTCTAAATTGGTTTATGATGGATATTCGATTTCTTTTAATGGCAACTGCGTTATTAAGAAAGATGGTTCTTATATCTGTCGTGGTATCATGGAAAACAATCTGTACACAATCACTTCTACACAGTTTAATAATCGTAAATCAGAACTCAATACAACATCAAAAATTTCAAAGAAACGAAAAGAACCTTCAAATTCAATGAACGAAACGTACTTGTGGCACCTTAGACTTGGTCATGCCAATGAAAGGAGGATCCATTCTCTTGTTCAACAAGATCTTATCAAAGGTCTAGAGGAGGAACCTTTTCATAAGTGTGAGTCATGCTTAGAAGGCAAGATGACCAAGAGGCCTTTTAAGGCTAAGGGCAATAGGTCCAAGGAAGTACTTGAGCTCGTTCATTCCGATGTATGTGGATCAATGTCAACTGAGGCAAGAGGTGGTTTTCGATTCTTCATCACATTTATTGATGACTTCTCGAAAATTGGATATGTCTACTTGATGCGTCACAAGTCAGAGTCTTTTGACAAGTTTAAAGACTTTAAGACTCTTGCGGAGAAGTATCATGGGAAGAATATCAAATGCCTACGATCTGATCGTGGAGGCGAATACCTCAGTGCTGAATTTTTGGACTACTTATCGGAAGTGGGAATTCAATCCCAACTGACTGCGCCGGGCACGCCCCAGCAGAACGGCGTGGCTGAAAGAAGGAACATGACCTTATTAAACATGGTTCGATCGATGATGAGTTATGCACGTCTGCCTATTTCGTTTTGGGGACATGCCTTGCTTTCCGCAAGTCACATTTTAGACAATTTACCATCAAAATCCGTACCTAAAACTCCATATGAGTTGTGGACTGGGCGTAAGCCCAATCTAGCACATCTCAAGGTTTGGGGTTGCCCGGCTCATGTATAGGAAAAGGATCCAACTAAGCTAGGATCTAGGACGGAGGTATGTTTGTTTATAGGATACCCTAAAGGAACGAAAGGTTATGAATTCTTTAGTCTCCGAGATAAGAAAGTCATTGTGAGCACTCACGCGACATTCTTAGAGGAAGACTATGTAATGAATCATAAACCCAGCAGTGAAGTGGCTCTTGATGAGCTAACTTCTGTCACAAGTTCCATTAACCAAGAACAAGTACCAAGTGTACAAACAATTCCCGAAACTTCAACTTCTACTCAAAATATTGTAGAGCCGCGCCGCAGTGGGAGGGTCTCACATGAGCCCGACAGATACATTGGTTTGGGAGAATCTATGGATCACTCCTCGGACAGCAATGTATTAGATCCCTAGAACTTTGCGGAGGCGCAGACAGATATCGATCATTGCGAATGGGTAAAAGCAATGGATTCGGAACTACAATCTATGATAGACAAAGACTTCTACGATTTGTCCGTCCTACCCGGAGGTTGTACTGCCATTGGGAGCAAGTGGATATATAAACGTAAACGTGGACCCGATGGACGAGTTAAAGTCTTCAAAGCAAGACTAGTGGCCAAGGGGTATACTCAAAAGGAAGGCATCGATTATGATGAGACCTTCTCCCCAGTGGCCATGCTCAAATCGATCCGGATACTGTTGTCTATTGCAGCTTATATGGATTGGGATGTATGGCAGATGGACGTTAAGACTGCATTTCTAAACGGCAGTCTTGAGGAGACCATCTACATGGAACAACCCGAAGGATATGCCATAAAGGGCAAAGAACACATGGTTTGGAAGCTTAAGAAGGCCATTTATGGCCTCAAGCAAGCATCCAGATCGTGGAACCAATGTTTCGATCAAACTGTTTGCAAGTTTGGATTCGAAAAGTGCCCAAGTGAAAGCTGCGTGTATTAGAAAGTTGATAAGGGGAATGTGGTGTTCTTATTTTTATATGTAGATGACATTCTTCTAATTGGAAACAATAAAAAGATGTTGTCATCAGTTCGAACATGGTTATCAAACCAGTTCGAGATGAAGGATATGGGAGACGCGGGACACATCTTCGGGATCAAGGTTCTTCGGAATCGAGATAAGAAGATGTTGTGCTTATCTCAAGAATCTTACATCGAAACAGTACTTAGTCGTTTTAGCATGCAGGATGCCAAGAAAGGTTTCTTACCTTTTAGACATGACATCTATTTATCTCAAGAGATGTGCCCTAAAACGTCATCTGAGATACAAGTAATGAGAAGGATTCCATATGCTTCGGCAGTTGGAAGTCTCATGTATGCTATGCTTTGTACTAGACCAGATATTTGCTTTGCTGTTGGCATGGTGGCAAGATATCAGTCGAATCCGGGCCAAGGACATTGGACTGTCGTAAAGAACATACTCAAGTACCTTAAACGGACTAAGGACTATGCTCTAGTTTACAATGCAGCCGAGC
Source organism: Salvia splendens (assembly GCF_004379255.2). Taxonomy (NCBI): domain Eukaryota; kingdom Viridiplantae; phylum Streptophyta; class Magnoliopsida; order Lamiales; family Lamiaceae; genus Salvia; species Salvia splendens. Next base: position 22,189,984 of record NC_056038.1, read on the forward strand.
TCTGTCCTTTGGGATATACTGACTCAGACTTTTAAGCTGATCAGGACTCGAGAAAATCTACTTCAGGATATGTGTTCACCTTAGGAGGTGGAGCCGTAATTTGGAAGAGTGTGAAGCAGAAATGCATCGCGGACTCAACCATGGAAGCCGAGTATGTGGCTGCTTCGGAGGCTACAAAAGAGGTTGTATGGCTCAAGAACTTCCTTATGGATTTAGGTGTGGTTTCGAATCTGCCCAAGAGCATCACCATTTATTGTGACAATTCTGGTGCTGTGGCAAACTCGAAAGAACCAATAGCTCACAAAGCGAGCAAACACATAGAGCGGAAGTATCATATCATTAGAGATATAGTGCAGAGAGGAGACATAAAAGTGGTCAAGATTGCGTCAGAGAACAACCTGGCAGATCCTTTTACAAAGGCTTTGGCGGTAAAACCGTTCGATTGCCACGTTGAAGGGATGGGAGTTCGACTCATTCAAGACTTCAACTCGCTTTCAGTATAAGTGGGAGAAATTTAGACGTCTGCACTACTATTTTGTATACTCGAAAGCTGTTTTGAGTATAAGTGGGAGATTGTTAGGGTTTTGTATACTAGAAATCACCTTTCGAGTGATTGAATACTGTAAAACTGTAATGGTTATTTTCCAATAAATGCAACAGATTATTTTTGTCATAATGTTGTTATGTTTTACATTTAATGGTTGTTTATTGCATATTTAAATGTATGAGCAAACGTAAAAAAGTCTAAGTCTTTGTTTTAGTAGACCGGTTGTGGGCGTCGTCCAATTTAAGGTAACACGGTCAGTTCTAAACAAAGAAAAATAAGAATTTCACAACCTAGATAGGCTTAGACTACCTATCGCGAAAGGTTGCAATGTCAGTCCGATTATTTATAAACCTTATTGAAATAAGATGACGTTGGTGTGGTATAGCACTGAATGGATCTAACAGCAAGACGAGTCTTTATGCTATCTACTGAAAGACGAGGTCTTGACAATTAATTTCTTAATCAATGTACGTTAGCATTGAGCATACGATATTGAGTATCCACTACTTTGACTTACCCAAGGTGCGGTTTTTTCGTAACCCAACGATCCAGGTATATTGGGTAGTGGTGATCATTATCTAGAAGTGCTAGGATTGCTATTATGTTGAAACGTGCGCGAGGAGAGTCTCGTTTGATAACATCCACAAGAGGAGCTCGAAACGAGGTTTTATTATTCGGAACCTAGCTAGTTGGAGTTTGATTACTCTATGAATAATAAATAAGAGTTTCTTGCTAAGTCCACTCTTGGAATTCGAAATATGTTAATTAATTAAGTCTATAGCAGAAATTAATTAATTAATGGATGTTTCCATCTTAAGCGCGTGAAATAAATCAAATACAATTAAAGGAAACCCGGAATACTTGTAATTTCGGATTTGGAAGGCAGTGCAATATTACTTCTGTAGTGGCTGCTCGTAATATTCCAATATAAGCTTATATTAAATTGTGGGTTCAATTTGATTAGTAAAAAGCTAATTGGGTGAGGCCTGTTCCAGATTCTTCCTTAGATCCCTGACTGGGCCCAATATGTGACTTATATAAATAGGAGAATAAAGGAGACAGAAAACACAACAATTATTTTACAAAATTTTCGTCCCCCCCCCTCTTGAGAGAGTTTTCGAAAATTGTGCTCCCTCCGTGAGCTGAGTTCTGTCTTCCATTATTCGAGTCCTAGTACGTTGGTGAGATTTGCCCACACAAATATCAGCGTATAGTCCGGGACACCAGTCAGAAGATCCGAGGTCTTGTATTGAAGATCTTCACGTGGAGACGGAGCAAGCCATCATCGATTCTTGATTGAATCAACGAGGTAAATTGGCTAATTCCGTAGTAAGCATGTTTTAGGAATTTTATGTGCTAAAGCATGTTTTCATTCAAGTTATGAGCATGATACATGTGATAATTACGCGAATAGATTTTGTCTAAATAATCTGCTAAATAGATCAAATTCATGTGATCCATTTTGAACGTACGCTTCCGCTGCCAGCCCCTTCATTTTCACCCTCCAAGTTCCTGGGCCTCGGAATTGTATCCTCTTCCTTCTTGCCTTCCTTGGGATCTGTCGCTTTCTTCGTTCTTACCACTGGCCCCTCATATCGTTTCCCGGATCTCAAGGTAATCTGACTTATATTCGCTCTATCAGGTGGTCTTACTGAGGCGGGAATCTTTCCTTCATTCCCCCTCATATCACTCAAAGAAGTGGCTATCTGGGATAATTGCTTTGCCAGCATATCCATTGCTGCCTTTTGCTCCTGTTGAGCGTCTTGAAGCTTGTCCACTACGTCATTGTTCGATTGCAGGTTGTTTTGCATATGTTGCTGAGAACTGACGAAGTCGTGCACCATATCATCGATACTTTTTGGTGGCTTTGGTGGCTAACTGGGCCCTGGCCCCATACTCAGGGTCGGTCCACTCACTTGATTCTGACGAACGTTTCCTTGACCTCCTGTAGAGTTGTTGTACTGATTTCCTGGACCCTGGTAATTGTTTTGAAAATTCATTTGGTGTGGTGGTACATAAGAGTTCTCTTGATTGTTCTGATTTCTGTTTCCCCAGCTCGAGTGATCTCCTTGGTTCCGATTGATCCAGTTGTCCTGCCCCTCTTGGTTCCTTCCTGTCCAGTTACCTTGTCTCTCGGGTTGAGGTGCAAACTGCTGATTCGGTTGTGGTGCTGACTGGTTCTGTTCGTTGTCAGTCCATCTGAAATTTGGATGGTTCCTCCAGGGTGCATCTCTCTGTCTCCCTTGATTCCAGCTCCCATCGGGATTCCAACTTCCCATTGCATTGACTTGGGCCTGATAATCTCCTTCCTGGGTCCCGTAATATTGCTGAATTTGATTATCTCCTGGACCAGGAGATTTCTCCTTCCCTTGTGAAGCTAGTGGATTTGTCTTTTCAATCGCGTTCAAAAGAGCCTTCTCGAGCCTGTCAATCCTTGCCTCTACTTTATCATCTTCTTGCTCTCTTATGGCATTCACCGATCCTCTCCTCACTGCATTCCTAGGGTTATCGTAAGCCTTCTTAGCGTCGATCAACTTCCCCAGGATTTCTCTTGCTTCACTTCTCCTTTTCTGGTGAAATTCCCCCCCGCTCGAGGAATTCATTAAATCCTTCGACTCAGGAGTCGCCCCTTCGTAAAACAGAGAGTAGGTCTCTGCCTTTATCATTCGGTGATTCGGGCACGCATCCAACAACCCCTTGAATCTCGACCAATACTGACTCAAGGATTCGTCGTAATCCTGCTTACACTCTAATATTTCTTTTTTCAGCGCATTCGTTTTGTTGGACGAGAAGAAATAATCTAAGAATTCCAACTTGAATCCCTCCATGTGCAGATAGAATCCGGGGGCAATCTCAATAACCATGTGTTGGCCTCTCCCTTCAGAGTGAAAGGAATGACGCGTAGGCGATAATCCTCCTCTGTTGCATCATTCGGCCTCTTCTGAATACCACACAACTTACTGAATTCATTTAAAAATTCGTACGGGCACTCACTTCTTCGCCCAGAAAATGTTGGCAAGATGCCAAGTACGTTTGTCTTGATCTCAATAGTCCTCTGGCATAGATTCATCACTATAGCCTGAGCTGGTTCTCCATCTAAATGAGCGGTTAACGAACCGATCTCTGGATCTGGATCTACTACTTGCGCCATGACTACTTCCTTTGTTTCCTTGTTTCTGACTCTGTCTCTGACGACGCCCAAGATTCGTCGCTAGTAAATCCTCTCGGAAACGGCTCTCCCGTGGTGAAACCTGATCTGGTGGTTAGTGTGGAGGCGGTTTACTTGACCTGCCAAATGAATTGACCTTGCTTCCACCCAGACGAGTTACTCCAATAGGTAGACCGTGAGCCTCTGCTCATAAACCGAAAATAAAAGAAAAATAAATCAAAACTTTGTACGCCAAAAACCTCTAAAAACAATCACAAAATACGCCATCCATCCCCGACAACGGCGCTATTTGAAGTGCGTGGTGAAAATGCGATGTGCTAGGTCGAGATGCCAGGTCCTATGAATCCACTAGATCACTTGGTCTAGGAACTCAATAGAACACGGAATGCTCTGTCGTTGGACACACTAACTCCCCTTCAAAGATCCCTTAACCCGAATACTATGATTTAGTATAGAGAAGCAGGGGTCGATCCCACGAAGATGGACACGTAAGAAAGCATTTAGAGACTCTTGACAAAAGCGGCTGCTGCCACACAAACAGGGTTGAGGTATTACTACTACTAGACCTAGGCAGGAAATGTAAACACTAGACCTAGAAAACTGTAAACATGTTGAGATCAAACATCATCAAGACTTCGGTATATTAAATTCACTTACTCGACCGTGTAAACGACTACCTAATTTAGTTAGACAGGAAACAACTAACAGTGGGGACCATGACCCAGAAATAGCAAGAACGGCAGAAAAGCTGCAAATAACTAACTGAGCATTTAACTAACACAGCATGCATTTCTTCAACGGGATTAAACACGAAAATGAAGGAAACAGAGCACATACCCAGATTCGAACAGAATGTAAAAGTTTGTTCGTCGGAAACTTACGACTAACCGGAAATAACTCATATCTACATACACTAGACGAAGCGAAATGAAAACACGAAGACTAGGCATTAAAATAAACTAACTCTACTCAGATCTCACGTCGAACGCTTAATCCACTCCGGATCCAAGCAATCCGAAACCAACAACAACTAGATTCCACTCCAGAATTTCCGATCTAACAGATCTACTCCGATCAACATCAAATTTAAACGTTTCCACAATCAAAACTACAAAACCAAATTCATACCTCCGATTCATTCACCAACAAACTCCGATCACTCCGATTCAGCCATTACTCTGCACAGATTCAATAAACAATTGCGAAACGCATCCAAAACAAGCAAGCTAGCTCAAAACTCCAGAAAATCACAACAGCAAAATCAGACATCGCCATAACAGAAAATTAAACTTGCATAAAACACGGAAATAGTCGATAAAAGAGAATGTTGAGCTTCGAACAGCGAAGCTCGGTGGAAACCACAAAATGTGAGAAAAGTAAACGGGAACTTGTTTCTTCGCCCTCAACAGGACGGTGTTACAACCCAACTTGAAACGAGAAAGCCGAAAGTGAACCCCAGCGCGGAACCCCCTGAATTTCCCTCTAAAAACCCAAGTGTATAGAAAAGTGAACTAGCTGCCGACTGTTAGTGAGGTCTCCCCCCGAGAAGATCCCTCCAGAATGCATGCAACCTTCCTTTTATAGACACAAACATAATCTTCTAGAACCTTCGTAGAAATCTCCATTCTACCCTTCAGTTCTGAGATTTACTCCGTCTAGCAATTTCTTTCACAATGTTCACTTATTCGCCAGTTTCCTCGGGCGTGTGATTGCCTCCTTCTTTTCTGGACCTGGCGAATTTCCCGCGCTTAAGATAGAAACATCCATTAATTAATTATTGTCTGCTATGGACGTAATTAATTAACACATTTTGTATGGTATAATGCGTAGTTTAGTTTCTGTAATGCATTATTTGTGGTATTTAATGAACATTTATCCGTACCCGTGTTTAATTTAAGTTGTGCCGTGTGTCGTTGTTTGGCGAACGTTTCTTATTTTCCCTATGGGTTTGACAAGCCTAGTGGTTAGGGTGTAGTATGTTCCTAGTCTAAAAAACGTTGTCCAAATACACGAGCTGCAGTAATTCATCTGGGGTTGCACATGCATAACGCGTAGGTATATTTTAAAACATATATACATAATGTACAAACTGTGTATTATAATGCGTAGTTTAGTTTCTGTAATGCATTATTTGTGCTATGTAATGAACATTTATCCGTACCCGTTTAATTTAAGTTGTGCCGTGTATCGTTGTTTGGCGAATGTTTCTTGTTTTCCCTGAGGGTTTAACAAGCATAGGGGCTAGGGTGTAGTATGTTCTAATTCTTAAAAATGTTGTCCAAATACACGAGCTGCAGTAATTCGTCTGGGGTTGCACATGCATAGGGCGTAGGCATTTTTTAAAACAGATATACATAATGTACATATTATGTAGTGTAATGCTTAATTTTAGTTTCTGTAATGCATTATTTGTGATATGTAATGAACATTTACCATGCCCCGTTTCTTTTAAGGCGTGCCGTGTTTCGATGTTTGGCGCACGTTTCTTGTTTTCCCTAAGGGTTTAACAAGGCTAGGGGCTAGGGTCTAGTATGTACAACAGCAACCATATAATGCATAAAACAAGATAAATAATGCATTCAAATAGACAAATAATGTACAAAATCACTCAAGTAATGAATATACAACTATTGCATTCATTCTTAGACTCAAGTACAACAACAATCTAATGATGCATAAAACATGATAAATAATGCACAGACATAGCTAAATAATGTACAAATATTACATTCACTCATGTACAAGTTCCGTGACGGCTTCCTTCTGTCGTGGAGTAAAACTCTTTATACAATTCAGAAACTCGGTAGGGGTTCATCGATGTAACATCCCAAACTTTTGTGACTTCTTTTTATGTAATTGGAATTTTGGGGAATTCTGAAACGTTTGATTCTATGTGATTAAGTGCTTTGTGTGAAAAAAATTGACGTGGTTATTGTGGAATGACGAGCTTGAGATTTATGTTATTCCAATGTGGGGAAATAATTAATAGGATCATGCATTTATTCTTTCTCAAGTCAATTCATTGAAAAATTCGGCCCTCCCTAATTATTGAAATAGTACTTCTTTTGTGGATTTAATTATTGTTTTGGGACATTTTTCCAAATTAAATCCAAACCAATGGACCTTAAATTACACTACATGAAATTCGAACTCCATCCTTTTATCCTTGGGAGTTTCGAAAATCTCCAATAGGAGATTGGATTATTTTTCATTTGATTTAATTGGTGCTTTATTGACTCTCTTCTTTTAAATTAAATCCAATTAAATCATGCCACATATTATTTCTTCACCCAAAATAAATAGAGAGTTGGAACATTTCCTTGGCTACTTTAGCCTATTAATTTTCGGCCCCTTCACAAATTTTTGGAGGATAATGTATTTGTTTCCTATTTTGTGGAATTCCTTTTATTCAATTAAATACCATACTAATTCCTATGTCTAATTAATTGGGGATGTGAATATTTTTCTTCTACTTTTCCTTCATGTCACACGCCTCCTATGCTTATTTTCCCTTGTGGGAATTTAATTAATTGTTGCCTATTTTATGGGAGCCTTTTTCTTAAAAAAATTACCTAATTTAAATCCTATTCTATTTAATTGGGGATTTAAATAATTTCCTTGTGCAAAGTCCTTGAAATTTTCGTCCACTACCATATTATTTGCTACTTGGAGATTTAATTTATTTTGTTCCCTTATTCATGAAATACTCATTATTTTATTTCCTAAGTTGTGAGTATATATCTCTCCAAGTAAATATTGTTATTTTTTCCTTGCTACTTAAATCAGCAAATTTTCGAAATTTATCCCCATTCACACGCCTATTTTGTTCCTTAAATTGGGGAATTTTATTTTATCCTCCCACAATTTAATTATTTTTTAAGTGGGTGTGAATTAAACCTAATGTATAAATTAAACTAATCCCTAAACCTAGCCCCCACTTTTTCAACGCTCCCTCCTCCTTTCTCCCTCCCTCACACGTCTCCTCCCCCTCTCCACTCTCCCATCTCCAAAAATCTTCCATTCAAGCTTATTCTTGCAACCATAGAAAGTACCTTCGAGAGTTTCCGACGGATCGCTTCGTTCTTCTCTTCTACCGATTGGTTTTTGTAAATGAAGGTATATTTGCACACTTTTTCTTCTCCTTCTCTTTTGAACCATGTTTTGAGTCCTACATGCATGTAGAGAGTGTAGGTTTGATAGATCGCAAGTTTTAACGGGAGGGAAATTGTGTGTTCGTAAGAACTTGTTTGATTTTTACGTTGTTGATTGGAATCATGTGTATTGGATCGAAATATTTGTGAATAATATGAGGTTGTATGCAAATATGTGTATGAGGAACGTGTAAGCATGATTATGTGTTTTCAAGCATGAAAAATCGGTGGTTGTGTTGTGGAAGTTTTAAAAACCCTAATTCCGAATTTGAACCAGAAATCTGTGATGCACGACCAGTGACTTATGATCTGTATTCGACCCATCAAACGAACGAATTTCGCTACGAAATTTTTACTGAGTAAACTTCAAGGTGTTTTCTGTGTCTCGTGTGAATTTCAGCCTGTTTTTATCGAAAAATTAATTTTTAATAAATTTTTGAAGTTGACTGCGCAAATCTGCCAGAAACGTGAGTTCTCGCCATGAATGTTTCGTTTTCGGTTTGACTAACCAAATGACCTCCGATTGATGTGATTCTTGAACTATATGAAAATTTTGAAGTGTCTTATGAGTCGTGTTAAATTTTCAACCTTTTTGGGCATTGGATGAATTTATGGTGGATTTTTCAAATGAACTGCGCAAAAGTGCCAGAAATTCTATGTTACGACCAGAGAGTTTAATATGTGATATGACTGACTAAATGACGTGATTTCGGTGTGAAAATTTTCATGAATGAACTTGAATGTGTCCTCTGTATTGGGACCAAAATTTAGCATCTTTTGAGGTCGGGTGATTTTATAGTAATTTTTACAAAACGGTCGCGCAGTTCTGCCAGTTTTCTGCCTTGTTAAAATAACACTTATTTTCATGTTTAAAAGTATTATATGATACATGTATGTCCAAGGAACGTGTCTAAATGATGTGATCACGTGTGATAAATCTAAATGTGTTACGATGTGTTCTCCCATCTTTGTGACGTATGTTGGGTCGGGGATTTGAGAAAAACGACGAGAGAATCGTTAGGACATGCATAGTAATATGTTGTTGGGGGAAACTAATTGTGTTGTCTTTGACAAGGGTGTTGTGTAGTCGTGAACTCGAGGATCGAGAGTTGCTAAGTTGGGTTGTGAATTGCTAAGAGAACGAGGTGGCTTTCTTTTCAAACTTCTTTACTTTTCCGAAAAATATTATGTGGAGATATAAGGGTGGTTTAACTGTTATGTCATGCCATGTTGTTTTTGTTATGAGATTGTGTGCCTGATGCCTAGTTCGTATGAGTTTACTCCGTTAGGCTATATGGCTGTGTTGTGAAACGAATTCGGGTCCGAGTAGGGCCGTAAACCCTATCGGGCTGTGTACACTGGTGGGATCGTGAGCCGTCCTTGCAAGTCGGCCGGTCTCGTGGGTGAATAGTGTGGCCACACTTTCGTCGCACTGTGATTGTGATTGTTGGATTGATGTGAAAGGTGGGGAGATAAATTGTCTGGCCAGACTTGAATATTTTTGTGTTTCTCGTGATATTTTCTTACTATATAAAACTCGAGATCACTGGTATGGATGACATAACTATTATTAAAATGTTTTCGGCATGAGCCCATTGAGTACAACAAGTACTCAGCCCTGCATATTATTTTCTTATGTGCAGGTTGAGCGGGATGTTGCGGTGGATGTTGAGCCGGCTTAAGTACTTAGGATGCGTTGTGTCGTCATACATAGGCGTCGTCCTTGACTCTCCTCAAACCGTATTTTCCGCTGCTATAACTTGAACTATGACTCAAGACTTAATCTTTCCTTTATGTTTTATGTTTGAACATGTATGGTGGTGATGAGCTTTAAACTAGTGTTTGCGTTGTCTTTTGTAAATTTTATTCTTCGAGATTTAAGTTAAGTATTTGTTCAACTTTAGATTCAGTGGTTGTATTTCTTAAGTCTAAATTTTCCCGTTGTCCTTTTAAAAGTATTTTACCTTATGTCTTTTCAAAAAAAAAAAAAACATTTTAACTTTAAACTCTTCAACCTAAGTTGTTTTTCTTCCTTTAAATTAATCAAGATGTTCTTTTTAAATTGTTATCCATGCATGTCGGTCACGATCGCCGCGTTGTGGTACCCTTGTATGGGCGGTATTATTGTGCTGTTTGATATGGGTGCTTCGCATTCTTTTATTTCCGTGTCATGTGTGAATGCCTTAGAACTTCCTACTGCTAAGCTTGAATCGAATTTGAATGTGTCTTCACCGGTTGGAGGATTGATTGATATTGTGAGAACTTGCTCGAACATAGAGTTTGTGTTAGGAGAACTAGGAGTAGTGGCCCAACTTTTGCACGTTATGCCTTTGGAGAATGTAGATATAATCTTGGGAATGGATTGGCTTACCGAGAACCACGCAACGATTCATTGTAAAGAGAGACAGATTTCTTTTCAAGCCCCGGGCGAAGAGCCAGCTATCTTGTATGGGATCTCCATGAACAGACGAACCTCCATAATCTCTGCTTTGCAAGCAACTACGATGATAAGAAAAGGGCGTCCGGCGTATCTGGTGTACTTGAATGGGGAGGAAAAGAAGGATTTGAAAGTGGAAGACGTGGCAGTAGTGCGAGATTTTCCTGATGTGTTTCCAGAAGCTTTGCCAGGACCGCCACCCGACAGACAAGTGGAGTTCACTATTGATTTGGAACCAGGGTCGGTGCCAGTATCAAAGGCGCCATACCGAATGGCCCCTAAGGAGTTGGCCGAGTTGAAGGTTCAGTTGCAGGAACTGTTAGACTTGGGTTTCATTCGACCCAGTGTGTCACCATGGGGAGCGCCAGTTTTGTTCGTTAAGAAGAAGGATGGAACGATGAGGATGTGCATCGACTACCGAGAGCTTAACAAGATGACCTTGAAGAATAAGTACCCACTGCCAAGGATTGACGACTTGTTTGACCAACTTCGAGGAGCGGGCGTATTCTCGAAAATGGATTTGAGATCAGGGTATCATCAACTAAAGGTCCGACGAGAGGATTGCCTAAGACTGCTTTTCGCACTCGTTATGGCCATTATGAATTCGTCGTGATGCCATTTGGGCTGACCAACGCCCCAGCCGTTTTCATGGACTTGATGAACCGAGTTTTCCACGAGTATCTTGACAAGTTTGTGTTAGTCTTCATCGACGACGTGTTGGTATACTTGAAGAACGAGGAAGAACATAGATGGCATCTACAAACAGTGTTGGAAACGTTGTGAAAGGAGAAGCTTTATGCTTAGTTCAGTGAGTGCGAGTTTTGGTTGACTCGAGTGAACTTTCTTGGTCATATTGTGACGGCAAATGGAATTCAAGTAGACCCAGCCAAGGTTGAGGCCGTGCAAAATTGAAAATCGCTGAAAACGCCAAGTGAAATCCGCAGTTTCTTGGGATTGGCAGGATATTATCGACGCTTCATCGAGGGATTCTCTAAGATTGCGAGACCGATGACGCAACTGCTAAAGAAAGGAATCAAGGTGGTTTGGACGCCAGAGTGCGAGGCGAGTTTCCAACTGTTGAAAGAGAAATTGACTACAGCACCAGTCCTAGCGGCACCAGAACCCGACAAGGACGCCGTCTATACGGATGCGTCGAAAGTGGGACTAGGATGCGTGTTAATGCAAGATGGGAAAGTAATAGCATATGCTTCCCGACAGTTGAGACCGAATGAATTGAATTTTACGACTCATGATTTGGAGTTAGCAGCAGTGGTGCATGCACTGAAAATTTGGAGACATAATCTCTACGGAGTGAGATGCGAAATCTACACCGATCACAAGAGTCTCAAGTACTTTTTCGAGCAGAAGGAGCTAAACATGCGACAACGACGTTGGTTAGAGGTCGTGAAAGACTATGACTGCGGTATTAATTACCATCCGGGCAAGGCGAACGTGGTTGCAGATGCTTTGAGTAGGAAGAACCAACCTCAACTGGCTTATTTCCTAACGCAAGAGGAAGCGTTGATTCACGAGTTCGACAAGATGAGTTTGGAGATAGTGAAAGCGCCCGAGACAGTGGGTGCAAGATTGGCGACGCTAGTGATTGAGCCAGATTTGAGGACCAAGCTCATAGAAGCCCAGCGACGTGATGGAAGGTTGGAGGAATTACGTGCGAAGGTGAGAGCCGAGAAGCTTGATCATTACCGTGAGGAGGCGGATAATGCTTTGACGTATGATGGACGATTGTGTGTGCCAAGCGATGAGGTGCTAAAAGAGGAGATTTTGAGTGAAGCGCACGACACGCCTTACACCGCACACGCCGAAAGCATGAAGATGTATCGGGATTTGAAACAACGGTTTTGGTGGAATGGAATGAAAGGAGGCGTAGCGTCATTTGTGGAACGATGTCTAGCATGCCAACAAGTGAAGGCCTTACACCAACGGCCATATGGGAAGTTACAACCGCTCGAAATTCCCGAATGGAAGTGGGAGCATCTAGCTATGGATTTCGTGACGAGTTTGCCAAAGTCACAGAAGGGCAACACCGCGATCTGGGTGATCATTGATCGACTTACTAAAAGCGCGCACTTCTTACCGATTAAGATTACTTATGGCGCGGACAAGTTAGCTAGGCTCTACGTGAACGAGATTGTGTGATTGCATGGAGTGCCAAAGACCATTGTATCCGACCGCGATACGAAGTTTACCTCAAAGTTTTGGATGAGTTTGCAACGCGAATTGGGCACACAACTGAACTTCAGCACTGCTTAGCACCCGCAATCGGATGGGCAGTCAGAGAGGATGATTCAGACGCTTGAGGATATGCTGCGAGCCGTTGTCTTAGATCGAGGGGAAAGTTGGGAAACGGTTCTACCATTGGTTGAATTCGCCTACAACAATAGCTATCAAGCGACGATCGACATGGCTCCGTATGAAGCCTTGTATGGCAGGAAGTGTCAATCCCCACTTTATTGGGATGAAGTTGGCGAGAGGAAGATGTTAGGACCCGACGCTATAAAGGAGATGACCGAAATTGTGCATCAAATCCGTGCAAGGATCAAGGAAGCTCAAGATAGGCAGAAATCATATGCTGACGTGCGTCGAACGGAAATCAAATTCGACGTTGGTGACAAAGTGTTCCTGAAGGTGTCCCCGACGAGAGGAGTTGTGAGATTTGGAGTGAAAGGTAAGCTGAAACCGCATTTTGTGGGACCGTACGAGATCATCGACGAAGTAGGTCCTGTAGCGTATCGATTGGCGTTACCTCCCAGCTTTGGGAACGTGCACAACGTGTTCCACGTGTCGCAATTGCCAAGTACGTGTTCGACCCCAAACATGTGATTCATCAAGAGGAAGTGATCCTAACCCCCGACATGAGCTACGAGGAAAGGCCCGAAGCAATACTAGATCGGAAGGTACAAGAGCTTCGAAACAAGTCGATAGCGTCCGTGAAGGTGTTGTGGAAGCACCATGGTCCCGAGGAAGCTACGTGGGAGTTAGAAGAGAAGATGAAAGAAAAGTTTCCCGAGCTGTTTGTGTGAGACGTTTAAATTTCGGGACGAAATTTCTGTTTAGAGGGGAAGGATGTAACATCCCAAACTTTTGTGACTTCTTTTAATGTAATTGGAATTTTGGGGAATTCTGAAACGTTTGATTCTATGTGATTAAGTGCTTTGTGTGAAAAAAATTGACGTGGTTATTGTGGAATGACGAGCTTGAGATTTATGTTATTCCAATGTGGGGAAATAATTAATAGGATCATGCATTTATTCTTTCTCAAATCAATTCATTGAAAAATTCGGCCCTCCCTAATTATTGAAATAGTACTTCTTTTGTGGATTTAATTAATTGTTTTGGGACATTTTTCCAAATTAAATCCAAACCAATGGACCTTAAATTACACTACATGAAATTCGAACTCCATCCTTTTATCCTTGGGAGTTTCGAAAATCTCCAATAGGAGATTGGATTATTTTTCATTTGATTTAATTGGTGCTTTATTGACTCTCTTCTTTTAAATTAAATCCAATTAAATCATGCCACATATTATTTCTTCACCCAAAATAAATAGAGAGTTGGAACATTTCCTTGGCTACTTTAGCCTAATAATTTTCGGCCCCTTCACAAATTTTTGGAGGATAATGTATTTGTTTCCTATTTTGTGGAATTCCTTTTATTCAATTAAATACCATACTAATTCCTATGTCTAATTAATTTGGGATGTGAATATTTTTCTTCTACTTTGCCTTCATGTCACACGCCTCCTATGCTTAATTTCCCTTGTGGGAATTTAATTAATTGTTGCCTATTTTATGGGAGCTTTTTTTCTTAAAGAAATTACCTAATTTAAATCCTATTCTATTTAATTGGGGATTTAAATAATTTCCTTGTGCAAAGTCCTTGAAATTTTCGTCCACTACCATATTATTTCCTACTTGGAGATTTAATTTATTTTGTTCCCTTATTCATGAAATACTCATTATTTTATTTCCTAAGTTGTGAGTATATCTCTCTCCAAGTAAATATTGTTATTTTTTCCTTGCTAATTAAATCAGCAAATTTTTGATATTTATCCCCATTCACACGCCTATTTTGTTCCTTAAATTGGGGAATTTTATTTTATCCTCCCACAATTTAATTATTTTTTAAGTGGGTGTGAATTAAACCTAATGTATAAATTAAACTAATCCCTAAACCAAGCCCCCACTTTTTCAACGCTCCCTCCTCCTTTCTCCCTCCCTCACACGTCTCCTCCCCCTCTCCACTCTCTCATCTCCAAAAATCTTCCATTCAAGCTTATTCTTGCAACCATTGAAAGTACCTTCGAGAGTTTCCGACGGATCGCTTCGTTCTTCTCTTCTACCGATTGGTTTTTGTAAAGGAAGGTATATTTGCACACTTTTTCTTCTCCTTCTCTTTTGAACCATGTTTTGCGTCCTACATGCATGTAGAGAGTGTAGGTTTGATAGATCACAAGTTTTAACGGGAGGGAAATTGTGTGTTCGTAAGAACTTGTTTGATTTTAACGTTGTTGATTGGAATCATGTGTATTAGATCGAAATATTTGTGAATAATATGAGGTTGTATGCAAATATGTGTATGAGGAACGTGTAAGCATGATTATGTGTTTTCAAGCATGAAAAATCGGTGGTTGTGTTGTGGAAGTTTTAAAAACCCTAATTCCGAATTTGAACCAGAAATCTGTGATGCACGACCAGTGACTTATGATCTGTATTCGACCCATCAAACGAACGAATTTTGCTACGAAATTTTACTAAGTAAACTTCAAGGTGTTTTCTGTGTCTCGTGTGAATTTCAGCCTGTTTTATAGAAAAATGAATTTTTAATAAATTGTTGAAGTTGACTGCACAAATCTGCTAGAAACGTGAGTTCTCGCCATGAATGTTTCGTTTTCTGTTTGACTGACCAAATGACCTCCGATTGATGTTATTCTTGAACTGAAAATTTGAAGTGTCTTATGAGTTGTGTTAAATTTTCAACCTTTTTGGGCATTGGATGAATTTATGGTGGATTTTTCAAATGAACTGCGCAAAACTGCCAGAAATTCTATGTTACGACCAGAGAGTTTAATATGTGATATGACTGACTAAATGACGTGATTTCGGTGTGAAATTTTCATGGATGAACTTGAATGTGTCCTCTGTATTGTGACCAAATTTTAGCATCTTTTGAGGTCGGGTGATTTTATAGTAATTTTTACAAAACGGTCGCGCAGTTCTGCCAGTTTTCTGCCTTGTTAAAATAACACTTATTTTCATGTTTAAAAGTATTATATGATACATGTATGTCCAAGGAACGTGTCTAAATGATGTGATCACGTGTGATAAATCGAAATGTGTTACGATGTGTTCTCCCATCTTTGTGACGTATGTTGGGTCAGGGATTTGAGAAAAACGACGAGAGAATCGATAGGACATGCATAGTTATATGTTGTTGGGGGAAACTAATTGTTTTGTCTTTGACAAGGGTGTTGTGTAGTCGTGAACTCGAGGATCGAGAGTTGCTAAGTTGGGTTGTGAATTGCTAAGAGAACGAGGTGGCTTTCTTTTCAAACTTCTTTACTTTTCCGAAAAATATTATGTGGAGATATAAGGGTGGTTTAACTGTTATGTCATGCCATGTTGTTTTTGTTATGAGATTGTGTGCCTGATGCCTAGTTCGTATGAGTTTACTCCGTTAGGCTATATGGCTGTGTTGTGAAACGAATTCGGGTCCGAGTAGGGCCGTAAACCCTATCGGGCTGTGTACACTGGTGGGATCGTGAGCCGTCCTTGCAAGTCGGCCGGTCTCATGGGTGAATAGTGTGGCCACACTTTCGTCGCACTGTGATTGTGATTGTTGGATTGATGTGAAAGGTGGGGAGATAAATTGTCTGGCCAGACTTGAATATTTTTGTGTTTCTCGTGATATTTTCTTACTATATAAAACTCGAGATCACTGGTATGGATGACATAACTATTATTAAAATGTTTTCGGCATGAGCCCATTGAGTACAACAAGTACTCAGCCATGCATATTATTTTCTTATGTGCAGGTTGAGCGGGATGTTGCGGTGGATGTTGAGCCGGCTTAAGTACTTAGGATGCGTTGTGTCGTCATACATAGGCGTCGTCCTTGACTCTCCTCAAACTGTATTTTCCGCTGCTATAACTTGAACTATGACTCAAGACTTAATCTTTCCTTTATGTTTTATGTTTGAACATGTATGGTGGTGATGAGCTTTAAACTAGTGTTTACGTTGTCTTTTGTAAATTTTATTCTTCGAGATTTAAGTTAAGTATTTGTTCAACTTTAGATTCAGTGGTTGTATTTCTTAAGTCTAAATTTTCCCGTTGTCCTTTTAAAAGTATTTTACCTTATGTCTTTTCAAAAAAAAAATCATTTTAACTTTAAACTCTTCAACCTAAGTTGTTTTTCTTCTTTTAAATTAATCAAGATGTTCTTTTTAAATTGTTATCCATGCATGTCGGTCACGATCGCCGCGTTGTGGTACCCTTGTATGGGCGGTCGTGACAATCGACAATACAGATGGTCGACGTTCCTACCCCTTGGTTTCCTATCCTACGTCTCTTTCGGAGCTGTACTATTCCCGGCCTCTAATACTCACTCCCGGAATTTCTGGGCAATTCCTACTGGCAGTATATCATCGACCACCTCGTCGATGTCCAATCTTAGCTGCTTTGATTCTGTCCAACATACAGAATAATAACATACAATTAGTTACATAATGTACAAACTGAATAAAATAATGCGGACAGTTATACTGCATTCACTTATACACTCTAGTACAGAAGCATCAAAATAATGCCTAAAAACTGATGCGTAATGCATTTTAATAATCAAATAATGTTTAGAATAAATCAACAAATGCACCATGAATATTGCAATCACCTATTGTCCCATGTCCAACAACAGTCACATAAAGCATAAACCATGATAAATAATGCACTAAAATAACTAAATAATGTACAAATCCGGTCAAGTAATGAACATACAGATATTCCATTCACTCTTTGACTGATGTACAACAGCAGTCACATGATGCATAAAACAGGATAAATAATGCATTCAAATAGCCAAATAATGAACAAAATCACTCAAGTAATGAACATATAAAAATACATCAGCCAACTTATCTTTGAATTTTTTGGCCAGCGCAAATGGAATAATGTCGTCGACTGCACCGTCTATCTCGACTCTAAGCTGCTTCTCTGATATGGACCAAACAACACAACACATCATAAAGTTATCACTAAATAAAAAGACAACATGATATGAGCTGTAGAAGGATTAACACATATATCACAACAAATAATGCGTCAGTCAGAATAAATAATGAATAAAACTTTACCCATAATGCGTTAGACTAAGCAAATAATGTGCTTAATATACTCCTACTATTTACCTACACCGGCTGTACAATGGCATGACAGATACTAATAATACCCTTTCATAATGCATAATATACTTCACATAATGTAAACTTCATAGAACATAATGCATTGTCTACACCCAAAAATGCACATGTATTACACACAAAGACTATTAACCCATATAAAAAAATACCACTCAATGTACCATAAACTCCAACATATGCATAATTACAGATTCATACTGCACTTCCCACCCAAATAATAACCACATTGAATCTTGACTGAGCTGCTTAACCAACATAGACACTGCCCGTATGAATGCATAATATAGTCAGCATAATGCAAAAATCTAGGCACATAATGCACAGTCTAAAATTAATAATGCACATACATAATTTTTCCATGTTTTTAAACCCAAACACAATGCTTTTAAACCCAAAACAATAAAAACCAGTCGGAAACAGAGAAGAGTCACAACAAACAATAAAAACCCGTCGGATACCAGAATCCATGCTTTTAAACCCAAAACAATAAAAACCTATCTGAATTTCATAAGGCGCGACATATTGGAAGTTCCAATTTATAGTTTTTGTGTCTACAAAACATTACAGCGAAGTCAGGAACCTGGTCGCCGGTTGGGGTTCGGTGTAAGCAACGGTGGAGGGTGGTGCCGTACTCTTGGACGATTGCTGTCGATTGTTTCGCTGCCTAACAATGTTGCAGAGCGGTGGACGGATCTAGGGTTTAGAGAGTGGAGAGAGTGGAGAGTGATTATACAACGTTTAATGAGAGAGAATGAAGAGAAGGAAGTTTCATATCCCAACAATTTCGCAATTACCAAATTCTGGCAATTCATTTTTTGCTGGATGACAATAATACCCTTATAATGCATAGAATAGTACAAATAATGCAACACGAGATCAGCTCTCCCCTTTTAATCTAGTCCATCCATTCCATCAATCTAATGGATGATATTAAGAAGGAAATAGACACTTAGGGAGGAAAAGGAGATTAACACTACCCTAAACCCTGAACTTTAAATGAAAGCATATTAGTTCTTTTCTTTTGGGAAATTGAGATCTTGAAGTGAACGAGAAGTATGATGTGGTTATGTATAGCGATATACATTTATGCATGTTAAATTATGTAGTATGTGAATAATGATTTAAGTGATGGTTTGTCAACGTTGAAGTGTGAGGTATTTTATGAAAGTGCTGATAGAAGAAATTATGATGCTATGAACTTTGTATACAAACATAGATGTTTGTTAGATCGAACGATATCGAACTTAGTTGTTACAACTGCGATATCACTTTTCCGAGTGATAAACTAGAGGTCCCCAAACCGAACCGAACTGGCCGAACCGGCCTGGAACCGTTACCGGCGGTTCGGAACCTTAACCGGAACCGTCGGCGGCGGTTCGAACTGTGACCGGAACCGCCGGTTCCACTGGGACGGTTCAGGTTTCATTTTTGGACAAACCGTAACCGGCGGTTCAAAACCGCCGGTTTCGAACCGGCAGTTCGGCGGTTTCTGACAACTTTTCAGGCTATTTCCGACCTACCCCTAGCCTTTTCAGAAACCGGTTCAGAAACCGCCAGTTTTCGTCAGAAAATCGTTGACGAAACCGGCGGTTTCCACCAAAAAACCGGCGGTTTCCACAGAAAACCGGCGGTTCCGCCGGATTTTAAAAAATTTTAAATTTTGAATTATTTTTATTTAATCACAATTTTGCCCTATAAATACCCCCTCCTCTTCATTTGTACTCACCCCATTCTTGTGTTAATAAGAATTTCTCTTCTCAATCTCAATTTCTCTATTCTCTATCCTCATTCTCTCAAGTTGTTTACGTTATTTGCGCTCATAATTTACTCATGTTGTTCACGTTATCATATTCACACAATCACACTACTCTCTATTCTCCACTTTCAATTTCCATAAATATCTTGTCTTCATCTCGTCGTGGTGGTGATCGGGGCAAGGGAATTGCCCAAGATCAAAGTGATACTCGTCGTCGACGTGCCCCTACTAGAGCACAAGTTGCGGAGGAGGTGGGAAGGCGAGCCGCTCGTCGTCAATATGTTTATGTTTTTTGTTAATTCATTTTTAATAAATTTATAATTTCATTTTTTAACATCTATGTGTCTATGTGTTTTATTTTTATGTTAGTATTTTTACTTAGTTGTATAATTTTCGTAGGAGGAAGAAGATCGAAATGCGGCCTTGTTACTTGCCCTCGCCGACCACGACCAACAAGGGGGGCATTCACATTCAGTTTCGCAATTGGAATACGATGTGAATCTATCATCGGATGAAGGCGATGATAGATCGCATCAATTCTCCCCTTCTAGCGCCGGGCTAGTTGGCGAAAATGATGAGGAGGCCGGTGCTCCTCCTTCTTCAGAACGAAAAAAGAAGAAGATGCCTCCAAAGTTGAAATCCGATATTTTCACCAAACATTACAAGAAGGTCCCGGTGGTAATTTCAAATCCTAATGATCCGACCACTACCGTGGAGACAAATGAGTTCAAAGCATATTGCAACTATTGCGAGAAAGTCTATCCATTTGGAACCGACGGGGGATATGGTACTCTCCATCGCCATTTGAAGACAAAACACCCCGTGGAATATGGGCATACTAAGTCCCAAAGCCAAATTAACTTTGCGGCTGGCTCATCGTCTCAAACAGGTACGCGTCTAATTAAATATGATCCCAAAAATGTTACCGATGCTATGGTAAGATGGGCGGCAATGAAGCATTTGCCGTTTAATTTTTTTAATGACAAAAAACGTGAAGTTACTATGCAAACCGCATTTAATGTTGCTACAAAAAGAATTCCCCCCTCAACTGCTCAAAGATCTAACAACCGGCAGTTTTTTGATAAAAAAAAAGAGACGTTGGAAAATTTCTATCCAACTTAGGGCACAAAGTTAATATTTGCTCTGATGTGTGGACGGATTCTTTCCAAAGAAATTCTTACATGAGAATTTCATGTCATTTTATAGATAATAGTTGGTCTTTAAATAAACGTTTAATTGGTTTTAGACAATTTCCTTCACCACACACCGCACAAGCAATTGCATCTTTAATTATTCAAGTTTTGAATGATTATGATTTATGCAACAAAATATTTTCGGTTGGTTTTGATAACGCAACCGCTAACACTGCAAGTATACCCGATTTAATTGCGGCTTGCTCCCCGGTGATAAGTGGTAAGTATTTTCACCAACGATGTATTTGTCATGTTTTAAATTTATGTGTACAAGATGCTTTGTCTTTATGGCAAAGACATATTCAACCTATTACAACAACGGTATCCTTGATCCACTGGAAGCCTCAAATTGGCAAGGCGTGAAAGAAGTATTGTCATTCGAAGAAAATAAGGTACACAACTTTTATTTTAGACGTGTCTACTAGATGGAACTCTATATATGATATGTTGCATTCTATATTAGAGCATATAGAATATTTGGTTGATTTTTATAGAACTTTCCCTGTAGATGATTTATATCTAACCTCTTCTTGTTGGGATCAAAGCATGAGTTTATTTAAATTATTCAAAGGTTTTAGAAATGCCACCGTTGAGTTATCGGGTGTGTATTATTGCACATTCGTTCGTGTTTTAGAACATTGCATGTACATATCACTTGATTTTAAAACTGCAATGAAAAATTCCCCAAATAATCTTGAATTAATGTGTGTTTTATATTACATGGTTGAAAAATGGCTCAAGTATTTCAATGAGATCCCAACGGTTTTTTTTGCTTGCAAAAGTTTTGGATCCAAAATGGAGACTAGTTGTTATTTAAAAAATTTTAGAATTTTATTACAACAATTTGGCTTCTATTGATCTTGAACCACTCCGAGCTTTGCAATCGAATGATGAGGACGACGACAACTACATAAACCTAGCCCAAACATTCCAAATAAACCTCCCCCACCACCCAACCCTGCAAAGAAGTTTTGAGTTCGACTTGCGGGCTCTCTTTCACGATTACGAAGCCAAGTACAACAGTACCCTCCAAGTGAGACCTAGACACCCCCGTCAAACACATAACTTTGGCTTCTTCCAAGTTGATGACCCCGACGCCCAATCCCAATTGGTGGACCTATACGGCTACAGCAGCGGAGGAAGGACGGCAAATTCGGCAAGTGAGTTAGATTTATATTTTGACTCACACTTTTCATTCAATGATGAAGAAGGAGGTCCCGTTCCCCAACAAATCGACGTCCTAGATTGGTGGGGATCACACGAGAAAGATTTTCCCATCCTTGCATCAATGGCCAAGGAGATCTTTTCGGTTCCGACTTCCACTGTCGCCGTCGAGTCCGCCTTTAGTATTGGAGGCAACGTCTTGGACGACAGAAGAAGTAGACTCACCGGGCAAAATATGGAAGCCACCATGTTACTTGATGATTGGTGCTCCGCCGAAATTAGAGACCAAGAACCGGATTGGGACAATCAAGTAGTACAACCCGACCAAGACTACTTCCCCGACGAAGAAGAGTATGCCAATTCCTCCGATCAAGCCAAATAGGTAAGCAAGGTAAGAGAACTACGTAGACTTTGATTTCAAAATGCAATTGAGCATTGAGGATACATAGGCATCTCAACTTAAATTTTAAATTTAAGTTGAGCTCAAGTCCTTTTCCTTTATTTCTTTTTTTCTCCCCTTTGTTTCGAATATGTAATTTGTAAATTGTAATCAAGACTTTAAGTCTTTTGTAATTTATAATTTTTAAGTTGTAATTTGTAAATTTTAAGTTGTAATTTGTAATTTTAAAATTGTAATTTGTAATTTTGAAGTTGTAATTTGTATCAATAAAATTGCATTTGTACATCGCTTTATTCTAATTTTATTTATGCAAGTATATTTACATTTTTTACTTGAATTACAATGTAAAAAAAAACATGAACCGCCGAACCGGCCGAACCGGCACGGAACCGGATAGGAACCGGCGGTTCCGACGGTTTAGATGAACCGCCGGTTCACTGTTCAGGAACCGGAACCGTCGAACCTAGGACGGGCCGGTTCAGGTTCACGCTTTTCTTGAACCGGAACCGGCGGTTTTGAACCGTGAACCGCCGGTTCCCGAACCGTGGTGACGTCTAGATACGACAAATGGAAATATGTGGTGCGAATTCGAACTTCATTGAAAAATTACAAATTCACTATTGTCTTCCTGAACGATAAGAATAAGTAGAATGCGAAGAGACATTACATACGATAATGAGCTCAAGAGGAGAAGGTGTGCAAATTGAAGAGAATTTCCGAATGAGGAAAAGTACGAGACAAGAGGAGATGCCAAATAATGTAATCCTACAACGGGGAGAGAGATCGTACCTGCGATCTGATAAGCTAAACCTATTCTAACGTGGCGATGCGACGCAAACGACTATTATTGCGTGTAGAGAGCGCGAGTATAACTACAATGTTTTTAAGAGAATGGTTGCTATGACATGCAAGGAATATTATGCAGATATGGATTCCGACTATCATTATTAGTGGCAATGACAAGATGAATCTCAACGTGGAATCCGCAGTTTCTTAGAGCGATGTTACCAGTTTCGGCTTGCGAAAGATGAACGAGGGAGTGCGACTTTAATAGCTAGAACAAACTATTTTAATCAATAGTTCTTACTTGGATTCTAAGGAGTTATTTTTCAGGACTCTTCAAATAACTGTGAGCCCTTGTCTATTTATCAACTTGTTTCACTCACTCTTTGCAAGTAAGGCATATTATTTCTTTTCCTCTATTGAGTCATAACTCACTTTCAATTCTTGGAAAGTGGTGTTGCCTTCATAACTTTGGACACTTGGAATGAATGTAGTCTTCTTTGACTTATTATTTATACGAACAATATTTTGACTTTGTGAGCCTTTGCTATTGAACTTCATTCCTAAGGCTGCTTGCAGTTATGTCCTTCAATATAATCACGTTTCGCAGACATGTTTTCTATGGGATATTCTTCTTCGAACTTTTGTTCAGCTTTTCATTTTATAACCATGTCCGTGTCAAGTTCTTTCTTACTGAGTGAAATTCTTTTCGGTTCAGTTCCACTACATGTATCATTTCCATATTAGAACTTTTCTTTCTACAAGACGAAGTTAAAGACTACATTTTGTACCTTGCCTTAACAAATTTAATCCACTTGATTTTTTTTCAAAAGTTCATTTGACCTTGGTTGCCTTTCACAAACTTATGAACCCATTGATGTGATTTTATTGTTCCATATTATGATTTTCTTTGAACCGTGATCACTGATGCTTTGTGACAACTGCCTACATTTCTAAATCCTCATGCAACTGATCATTTTTGGCCGTGACATGTTTAAGTCCGTATCCATTGATGTGTGGACCTTTCAAATTTGGTCTAACAACTGAATTATCTTGTTTGGTAGCCTACCATGAGAATTGAGATTTAATTCCATTCCATCTTATGGTCATGACCTGTCTTATGTTCTTTCAAGCTCCGTGGGGATGATTCTAACCAATTGTTGCAAGTTAGTGAGATTCAAAACAAAAGTCGAGCTAAAATTGTAATTCTAGTTCCCTTGAGAGATTTTGGAACCCTTCAAATTTAAAGCATTTTTTTACAGTGTTTGTATAATTCGAAATCGGTTCATATCCAAGTTAAGACTGTTTGATTAAATTTTAAGTTCTTGATTCAGATTCTGAGTTCTTGATGCAACACTTTAAGGAGAGGCAAAAGCTTGATCTTTTAACATACAAATGGAGTTTACCATTGACTTGGAACCTGGATATGCGCCAGTATCGAAAGCACCATACCGAATGGCCCCTAAGGAGTTGGCAGAATTGAAGATTCAGTTGCAAGAACTACTAGTTTTGGGATTCATTCGACTTAGTGTGTCACCGTGGGGAGCGCCTGTTTTTTCGTAAAGAAAAAGGATGAGACGATGAGGATGTGCGTCGACTACCGTGAGCTCAACAAGTTGACCTTGAAGAATAAGTACCCTCTGCCAAGAATTGATGACTTATTTGACCAACTTCGAGGAGCTGGCGTATTTTTGAAAATGGACTTGAGGTCGGGATATCATCAACTAAAGGTCCGACGAGAGGATGTGCCTAAGACTGCTTTTCGCACTCGTTATGGCCATTACGAGTTCGTCGTGATGCCATTTGGACTGACTAACGCCCCGACAGTTTTCATGGACTTGATGAACTGAGTTTTCCATGAGTATCTCGATAAATTTGTGCTAGTCTTCATTGATGATGTGTTGGTATACTCGAAGAACGAGGAGGAGCATGCATGGCACCTGCGAACCGTGTTGGAAACATTGCGGAAGGAACAACTTTATGCCAAGTTTAGTAAGTGTGAATTTTGGTTGAATAAAGTGAACTTTCTTGGTCATATGGTGACGACCGATAGAATTCAAGTGGACCCAGCGAAGGTTGAGGCTGTGCAAAACTGGAAATCACTGAAAACGCCAAGTGAAATTTGCACTTTCTTGGGATTGGCGGGATACTACCGATGCTTCATCGAGGGATTCTCTAAAATTGCGAGACCGATGACGCAACTGTTGAAGAAGGGAATCAAAGTGAATTGGACGCCGAAATGCGAGGTGAGTTTCCAACTTTTGAAAGAGAAATTGACTACAGCCCCTGTTCTAGCTGTGCCGGAACCTGACAAGGACTTCGCCGTCTATACTGACGCGTCGAAAGTAGGACTTGGATGCGTGTTGATGCAAGATGGGAAGGTGATAGCATATGCTTCCCGGCAATTGAGGCCGAACAAGCTGAACTTCCCGACTCATGACTTGGAGCTAGCAGCAGTAATGCACGCACTAAAGATTTGGAGACATCATCTCTGTGGAGTGAGATGTGAGATGTATATGGATGCGTGTTGATGCAAGATGGGAAGGTGATAGCATATGCTTCCCGGCAATTGAGGCCGAACAAGCTGAACTTCCCGACTCATGACTTGGAGCTAGCAGCAGTAATGCACGCACTAAAGATTTGGAGACATCATCTCTGTGGAGTGAGATGTGAGATGTGAGATGTATACGGATCACAAGAGTCTCAAGTACTTCTTCGAACAGAAGGAGCTGAACATGCGACAACGACGTTGGCTGGAGATCGTGAAGGATTATTACTGCGGTATTCACCATCACCCGGGCAAGGCGAATGTAGTGGCTAATGCTTTGATTAGGAAGAACCAACCTCAACTGGCTTCTTTTCTAACTCAAGAGGAAGCGTTGATCCGTGATTTCGCTAGGATACAATTGGAGATAGTGAAAGCACTCGAGACAGTAGGAGGAAGAATAGCGACGCTAGTAATTGAGCCAGACTTAAGAACTAAGATCATAGAAGCCCAGCGACGTGATGAGAATTTGGAAGAGACACGTGCGAAGGTGAGGACCGAGAAACGTGACCACTTTCGTGAGGAGGCGGACAATGCTTTGACTTTCGATGGACGATTGTGTGTGCCGAACGATGAGGCGCTGAAAGATGAGATTTTGAGTGAAGCACACGTCACGCCTTACACTGCTCACCCTAGAAGCACGAAGATGTATCGAGACTTGAAGCAACATTTTTGGTGGAATGGAATGAAAGGTGACGTAGCATCATTTGTGGAACGATGTCTAGCATGTCAACAAGTGAAGACCTTACACCAACGACCGTATGGGAAATTGCAACCGCTCGAAATTCCCAAATGGAAGTGGGAGCATTTAGCCATGGACTTCGTGATGGGATTACAAAAGTCACAAAAGCAGAATACTGCAATTTGGGTGATCATCGATCGACTCACTAAAAGCGCGCACCTCTTACCGATTGGAAGTACCTATGGATCGGACAAGTTAGTTAAGCTCTACGTGAGTAAGATTGTACATTTGCATGGAGTTCCAAAGACCATTGTGTCCGATCGCGATACGAAGTTCACGTCAAAATTTTGGATTAGTTTGCAACGGGAGCTAGGCACGAAATTGAACTTTAGCACTGTTTATCACCCGCAATCTGACGAACAATCAGAAAGGACGATTTAAACACTTGAAGATATGCTGCGAGTCGTTGTCCTAGACCGAGGAGAAAGTTGGGAAACTGTTCTTCCATTGGTTGAATTCGCCTACAACAATAGCTATCAAGCGACGATCGATATGGCGCCGTACGAAGCCATGTATGGTAGGGAATATCGATCCCCACTCTACCGGGATGAAGTTGGTGAAAGAAGGTTGTTAGGACCCGACGCTATCAAGGAGATGACCGAAATTGTGCATCAAATCCATGCACAATTCGATGTTGGTGACAAAGTCTTCTTGAAAGTATTCCCGACGAGAGGAGTTGTGAGGTTTGGAGTGAAGGCAAATTGAAACCGTGTTTTGTAGGGCCGTACGAGATTATTGATGAAGTAGGTCCTGTAGCATATCGCCTGGCATTACCTCCTAGTTTTGGGAATGTGCACAACGTGTTCCATGTGTCGCAGTTGCGCAAGTACATGTTTGATCCCAAGCATGTGATTCATCAAGAAGAGGTTGTCCTGACCCCCGATATGAGCTACGAGGAGAGGCCCGAAGCAATCCTAAATCGAAAGGTGCAAGAGTTGCGAAATAAGTCAATAGCATCCGCGAAGGTGTTGTGGAAACACCATGGTCCCGAGGAAGCCACGTGGGAGTTAGAAGATAGGATGAAAGAAAAGTACCCCGAATTGTTTTTGTGAGATGACCAAATTTCGGGACGGAATTTCAGTTAAGAGGGGAATGATGTAGCACTCCGAAAAATTTTGGACTTTTATTTTTATTAATGTGGATGTTGAATGGGAATTTCTTTTATGGAAATAGATTTTCTATGTGATTGAGTTAATTATGTGGAATTAGTTGTTGTGAGTTATGTAGAATAATACGAATTATGTTCCAATGTGTGAATTAAATTAAATGGGATCATGCATATTTTTCTAGCCATTTTATTTGATATTTTTCGGCCCTCCTAATTATTTGAAATAGTATTTTCTTTCTTGGATTTAATTAATTGTTTTGGGATAATTATCCAAATTAAATCCAAACCAAATTATCCCTATGTTATTCTACATAATTTCCGACCCCTTGCCCATTTCTTGGTTTTTTCAAAATCTCCTATTAATTAGGAGGATAAATTATTTTGTAGATTTAATTGGTACCTTACTTATTTCCTTCCTTGAATTAAAAATCCAATTAAATCTCTCCATATCCTATTTTAATTAGGATTTGACTCTTTCCTTCTTTAAGACCTCATAAATTTTTGCCCCTTATGCCTTTCAATTACCTTGTGGGATTAATTTAATTGTTACCTATTTTATGGGAGCCTTTTCCACAAGATATTACCAAATTTAAATCCTATTCCTATTTAATTTGAGGATTTAAATATTTTCCTTTGACTACTCCCTATTTTACACCTCCCCCTTTTCCTACTTGGAGAATTCTTGAATTATTTTGTTACCTTATTTATGGGATGCTCAATATCTTTTTACCCATTTTTGTGAGTATATTTCTCTCCAAGTAATACCATAATTTTTGAAAATTCCCCCCCACACTACACGCCTATTTGTTTTAATTGTGGAGCTTATTCATTGACCTCTATTTTATTCTTCCACAATTTTAATTGTTTAATTAAGCGTGGGAATTATTATTGAATATAAATTAAGAAAACCCTAACCCTAATCTTCACTCCACACGCCTCCCTCTCTTCCTCTCCTCTCCCACACGTTTTTCTCCTCCCCTCCCCTGTCTCTCAAGTGCTCCAAATCAATCCTTTATTGTTGCTTTTATTTGGAGTTGGAAACTCAAGATCCGTTGAGGAATCGCATCAATTGTCTTTTCTACCGATTGTTTTCAAGAGAAAGGTATAATTTTTGATCCACCTTTCCCTTCCTTATCATTGAATCCATGATTCTTGAACCCCTCATGCATATAGTGAGTGGAGAATCGTAAATCTAAGAATTTATTGGTTGGGAAGGATGGTTGCACATGAATGGTTGTGTGTGTGTGAGTGTGTGGATGAATCGTTGTGAATGTTATGTGCGAATTGGAAAGCATGGTTGTAATCTCGTTTTTGAAGCATGACTATGTGTTGGAAGCATGAATATGTATGTGTGAATGTATGATAGACAAACTAGGGTTTGTGAATGTTGAGCATGAAAATTGTTGTGTTCGGACAGTAGGTTCCGACCAGTTTTTGACCAATCAAACGATCTTATTTCGACATGAATTTTTTAACTGGATGAAGTTTCAGATGTCTTCTGTCTTGTGTCAAAATTTCAGCTTCAATTGATGACGGACGAATTTATAACGAATTTTTCAATATAACTGCGCAGTCCTGCCAGAAATTGTGTTTCGTCTAGTGAGTTTCGTTTTTGTTTTGACCGATCAAAAGATATGATTTTGGTGTGGAATTTTAACTGGACAAACATTTATGTGTCTACTTTGTGGTGACCAAATTTTAGCTTCATATGAGATCGGATGGAATTTTAATGATTTTTATAAAAAATATTGTGCTGTTCTGCCAGATTCTAGTTTTTGTTGAAACAAGATTTGTTGACAAGCTTTGAATGCATTACATGATACATGTGTGAATAAGGAACGTATCCTATGATGTGGTTATGTGTTGCATGTTGATGTATGATAGATTGTTCGTTTCGTTTATGTTGGTGAACGTTTGGGATGGGCAATATAAGAAAATGATAAAAGGAACGATAGGGCATGCATGATAAATGTGTTGATGGAAAAACTGATTGTGTTATGGTGTTGACAAGGGTTGTTGTGCGTACGTGGGTACAAAGAGCAAGGGTTGCATTAAAGTTGTGAATTGTGTTGTATAAGCAAGTGAGGTGGGCTTTCTTTTACTATACTCTTTTACGCTTTCAAAAGTATGATACAGTGTTATATGGGTGGTTTAAAGTGTTATGTCATGCCATGATTGTTTTGATGTTTAGATTGTTGCCTGATGCCTAGTTCATTTGAGCTTGCTCTGTTAGGCTATATGGCTATGTTAAACGAATTCGGGTCTGAGTAGGGCCGCAAACCCTATCAGGCTTTGTACACTGGTGGGATCGTGAGCCGTCCTTGCTAGTCGGCCGGTCTCGTGGGCGAATAGTGTTGCCACACTTTCGTCGCACTATGGTATGAGGATGTGAATGATTGATAGTTGAGAAAGTGGGGAGACTGTTTTGTCTGGCCAGACTATGAAACTGTTTTTGTGATACTCGATGGTATTTCTCTTCTAAATGTAAAACTCGAGTTCACTATGGTATGGATGACATAACTTTTATCGAATGTTTTCGGCATGAGCCCATTGAGTATATTAAGTACTCAACCTTGCATATGTTTTCCCTATGTGCAGGTTGAGCAATGATGTTGCGGCGGATGTTGAGTTGAGCCTTAAGACTTCCCGGATGTGTCGTGTCTTCATACATGGGCGTCATCCTATGACTCTCTCTAGATACTTGATTTCCGCTGCCTTGTTTGAAATTGCTTTCTTTCTAAAAGTGTTCCGTTTTTTTTTTCATACTATGTTATGACATTAATTACCTTGAGACATTAATCCGCTGCTTAACCATGTAATACCTTAGAATATTTTCTCTTGAAGTTTAGTCGAGCTTTGTGTTAAATGTCGTCTTTTATTGTTCCCTCTTTTCTTCCCCGCTTCTTAGTCCCTCCCCTAGTCGCGATTTCCCCGTCTTTACTATCCTTAGTAAGGGCGGTCGTGACACGATCCAAATCTGAAAGTACGAGTAATCCGGGTTTCCATTTTAAATTAAATGTTTATTTCCCGCGCTTAAGATAGAAATGTCCATTAATTAATCATTGTCTCCTATGGACGAAATTAATTAACTTCTTATTAATTCTAAGAGTGGACTTAGCACGAAACACTTATTTATTATTCATAGAATAATCAAACTCCAACTAGGTAGATTCCGAATAATAATACTTTGTTTCACCCTCCTCTTGAGGACATTATCAAACGAGACTCCCCTCGGGTGCGTTTCTACATAATAGCAATCCTAGCACCGGTAGATATTAATCACTACCACCCAATATATCAGGCTTATTGGGTTACGAAAAACACGCACTATTTGATAAGTCAAAGTAGTGCATAATCAATATCGTATGCTCAATGCTAACGTACGTAGATTAAGAAATACTTATTTATCAAGACCTCGTCTTTAAGTAGATAGCATAAAGACTTCTTGATGTTAGATCCGTTCAGTACTGTACGACACCAATGTCATCTTATTTCACTAAGGCTTAGAAACAATCGGACTGCCATTGCAACCTTTCTCAATAGTTAGTCAAAGCCTATCTAGGTTGTGAAAATAAAATAAGAGTTATTACAGTATCCAATCACTCGAAAGGTGATATCTAGTATACAAAACTCTAACATTTTCCATATCATTTTATTGAATATTCTCGTGTCACATATCCATTGCAGATAATTATGAATTTGGTGGATTTGTTTTGTTAAGCATCACGTCCGAACGCATCCTAAAGACAGCTAAACCAAATGGCACGGCGACCGCGAATCTTTGCATAGAAGTAGAAATGCACCTTCGTACGTTTTCTGTGGTAATATTTTTCTTTTGAACCAATATATATGTTAATTGATGTCCTGTTTATTTAGAGAGCTGCACCTAACAAGGGATCCATGCAAGAATCCATCTTGTCATTAACATTCAGTCACAATTTTTTATCAGCAAGGTTGGTACAGATTTATTTTTTAGGGCAATAAGGTGCAAATATTTTGGTAGCTGCAGGCTGCAAACAGTACCCGTATCTTTTATGCAAACAAAGTAGATTATTAACTTAGTGTTACTCTCGCAGGATGACCAGGAAATGATTATTGTTTGCAGATTTAAATTCAAAAAATTGCATATAGAGCACATTCAAGATCTTGAGTTTTCTGTTCTCTTTTAAGATTTCTTTATTAATTTTTGGGATTAGCTTTTCCATACAATCGAGGAGGCCTCATACAACTTTTTAGAGCTTTTTTCAGCTTTTGGATTTGGGTAAATTGTTAGACTGTTAGTGTTGACTTGTTTTGGCATCTGTATAGCTTATGTAATTTTTTTGCATGTAATGTTAGTAAGTGACTTTGCTTACTTCTCAAACATTATGATGTCAAGAAATACTTTCGAGAGGATCTGCATCGGAGGCTCTTAAGAGCTGACTTCAAAAATCAAGTTGATGGCATTGAGATGTTGCAGAAGGTTCTTTCAACATAAATTCTAGTTTTGATTGTGTAACTTGAAATTTTATTTAAACATTAGATTTGTTTATGATATATAGGCTCTTCCTCCATGAGAAAGGAGGTCCTTGAAGTCTTAGATATACTCTTAAAGTGGTTTGTGTCAAGGTTATGTCAATCTGATATACATCATGCTTATTAAAGGTAAATAGGATTTTATTAATTTGTCTATTTTTTTGTCAGCATGCCCGTGTGCTTTGCTCACTGAATTTATCAAATAATATTTGTGAAAAGGAAATGAGTGGTAGCATATTTGAAGAGTATTCTAAATATTGGAACAATCGTTTATTCTGTTTGTTCGTGGAATTGCTAGAATTACAAATTGTCCTTGATTCTCCAATATTTAGCTCTCTAATGGTGTTACAGCCAGTGAATATACATGTTCTGATAATTCTTATCTGTCATATTTAAACTATCTCATATCCTTTCTTAACTTTTGAACTTCTGTAACTTTGATAAGGTACTTGAATTTCTTCCCGGGCTTCTGGATCTGTTGAAAAATGAGGGCACAATGACAGAAGCCGAGGCAACCCATCTTTCTTCCTTGCTTGGTTTAGAAGGCAACTGATGTGTTAACTGTCTATGTGATATGCTTTTATTTCTTGTTAAGAATTTTCTGTCTATATGTTTATGGCAAGTCATTCTGGTTGTTTTCAATTGGATTGAATTTCTTCTTTTTATCTTTTCAAAAGGTAATATCTGATGCACTTTATATTAGCACTATAAATACCTGCAAGTATACAGAGTAGGAATAGTATAACTAAAGGATTGATGGTAGGAGTGTTTCCCAAACCGAGCTCAACGTCATGTGGTGTCTTCTCCCCAAAAGGGGGTTCAACTTTGGAATCCTCTTCACTCTCTACATTGACCGGATCTCCAAGAAGGACGGGGGAGTTATTTGTTGCGGAGGTTTGATCACGGCGCTCGCCGAACATCTTGGGA
Source organism: Salvia splendens (assembly GCF_004379255.2). Lineage (NCBI taxonomy): Eukaryota > Viridiplantae > Streptophyta > Magnoliopsida > Lamiales > Lamiaceae > Salvia > Salvia splendens. The sequence goes on from NC_056038.1 coordinate 22,222,859, forward strand.
TCTCGACTGCAGGGGTTCACCGAAGACATGGGAGAGATTCATCACCTACGAGGTGCTTTTCTCGGTGGAGCTTTTGAAGACAGATGCTAGCAGTCAAGGATTCTTTTTGCAAGTGGATCGGGATCACTTTCCCGTTCCAATTCGTCATTTGACCAAGGTCGACACGTGGGGAACCAAGCTAATTCGAAGCTCAACACTCCCGCCAACCGGAGACCCATCGAAGCTAACCACGTTAATGGGGAGTTTAGGAGGAGTAATTCCTTCCCGCATCCCCATCTTAGACCCCGAAGATGACTCAGCCTTCGATGCCATTGACAATTATCAAGAAGAGGCGGAGCATTCACATGCTCAAGGGAGTGGGGTGCCGCCACCACCACAAGAAGAAGAAGAAGAAGAAGAAGAAGAAGAAGAAGAAGAAGAAGAAGAAGAAGAAGAAGAAGAAGAAGAAGAAGAAGAAGAAGAAGAAGAAGCAGAGGAAGTGGAAGACCATATTTAGAGGGATGTTAGTATGGACCTTCCAAAACATATTTAGAAAGTGCTTGAATTGCTCTTCAAGCTTGAACTGCTTCCTCGGCTAGAAGGGGAGTACAATCCTGTTGTGCCGCACGAGTTTCTGTTTGGCGGGCGCATCTGCCTCTCTAGTGGCGGGCAGCTGCGGGTTTGCGGCGGTCTGCCGGGTTAGGGCAGTCCCCATTCTGTGGTCCAGCGGCGGGCTGCTGCGGGGTGTGCGGAGGTCCGCCGGTCGTGACGGAGGTCGGTGGAACCCGATCCTTTATTCTAGATGTATCCATTTGGTTAACCCACACTTTGAGCTCGGCCAATTCTTTCGCAAAGGAGCTCTCTTCGGCCTCCTCTATTGTTGCTACCCTTCTCGAGTTGTGCCTCTTGATAAGAAGCAGCAGCCGCTGAACAGAACACACAACCACCACCACCAGAACGAATAGAAGCAGAGATGGACCTCGTCGACAACGATTTAGGAATCGGTTCTCTGCACGCTCATGATGAGAAGGAGCCCACACATGCCATTGCTGCTACTTCTGGGATACGGACCATTGCGATCAAGTCAGGAGTGCTGGCCGTTTTATCCCACTTTTACGGCCTTTCAAAGGAATGTTCGTACGCCTTTCTGGAGAAATTTTCCGATACTGTGATATCCAGCCTGTACGGGCTGGATCTACATCTGAGGATTATAGGCTGAAGGCCATCCCTTTTGTTTTGAAAGGCGAAGCTGGAGTATGGCTGTCGAGACCGCCAGAAGGGTCCATCAAAACATGGGCCGAGTTCCGAATGATCTTTCTAGATCGTTTCTTCCCCGCGTAAAAAACGAGTGCCCTCAAGCGGGAGATCACAGAATCCAGACAGGAGTACGATGAGCCCCTCGGCCAATACTGGGATAGATTCCAAGGGCTGCTTCAAGCATGCCCTAACCACAAGTTGGGGGAGCGAGAGATCTACTCGATCTTTTATGGTGGACTCATAGTAGACAGCAAGAACGACCTCAACCTTCGCAGCTCACGGGGATTTCTCAAAAACCCCATTTAGCCAAGCCAAAAATATACTGGAGAGGCTGATCGAGGCTAAGCGGTCGTATGAGACATCTCGAGGGCAGTATAGAAGAGGGGCAGTGCACGTGGCAGAGGCGCACAATGATGAAAAGTTGGAGGCTCGATTTGAGCAAATGGAGAAAAAGATGCTTGAGGCAGTGGAGAAAGCCAAACCGCCTCCACCACCTGCACCGAAGGAGACACAGTATGCGCCGCAACCGTCCCCACTAGAAGAACATCATTATTATTACTGTGAATTCACCCCTGAGTTAGAACCGCAGGCCCAAGTGAATGTCATTGGCCACTGGAACGCAAATGGCAACTGGATCCAGGGGAAGCGGAGATATGCTCCATGGAAGGACCACCCAAACTTTAGGTGAACCGATCAGAATCAAAGCCAACTACCCTCGACACTGTTAGGGTTTTGTATACTAGAAATCACCTTTCGAGTGATTGGATATTGTAAAACTCTAATGGTTATTTTCCAATAAATGCAACAGATTATTTTTGTCATAATGTTGTTATGTTTTACATTTAATGGTTGTTTATTACATATTTAAATGTATGAGCAAACGTAACAAAGTCTAAGTCTTTGTTTTAGTAAACCGGTTGTGGGCGTCGTCCAATTTAAGGTAACACGGTCAGTTCTAAACAAAGAAAAATAAGAGTTTCACAACCTAGATAGGCCTAGACTACCTATCGCGAAAGGTTGCAATGTCAGTCCGATTATTTCTAAACCTTATTGAAATAAGATGACGTTGGTGTGGTATAGCACTGAATGGATCTAACAGCAAGACGAGTCTTTATGCTATCTACTGAAAGACGAGGTCTTGAAATTTAATTTCTTAATCAATGTACGTTAGCATTGAGCATACGATATTGAGGATCCACTACTTTGACTTACCAAAGGTGCGGGTTTTTTGTAACCCAACGATCCAGGTATATTGGGTAGTGGTGATCATTATCTAGAGGTGCTAGGATTGCTATTATGTTGAAACGTGCGCGAGGAGAGTCTCGTTTGATAACATCCACAAGAGGAGCTCGAAACGAGGTTTTATTATTCGGAACCTAGCTAGTTGGAGTTTGATTACTCTATGAATAATAAATAAGAGTTTCTTGCTAAGTTCACTCTTGGAATTCGAAATATGTTAATTAATTAAGTCTATAGCAGACATTAATTAATTAATGGATGTTTCCATCTTAAGCGTGGGAAATGAATCAAATGCAATTAAAGGAAACCCGGAATACTTGTAATTTCGAATTTGGAAGGCAGTGCATTATTACTTCTGTAGTGGCTGCTCGTAATATTCCATTATAAGCTTATATTAAATTGTGGGTTCAATTTAATTAGTAAAAAGCTAATTGGGTGAGGCCTGTTCCAAATTCTTCCTTAGATCCCTCACTGGGCCCAATATGTGACTTATATAAATAGGAGAATAAAGGAGACAGAAAACATAACAAATTATTATCAAAATTTTCGTCCCTCTCTAAAGAGAGAGCTCGAAATTTGTGCCTCCTCCGTGAGCTGAGTTCTGTCTTCCATTATTCAGGTCCTAGTACGTTGGTGAGATTTGCCCACACAAATATCAGCATATAGTCCGGGACACCAGTCAGAAGATCCGAGGTCTTGTATTGAAGATCTTCACGTGGAGACGGAGCAAGACATCATCGATTCTTGATTGAATCAACAAGGTAAATTGGCTAATTCCGTAGTAAGCATGTTTTAGGGATTTTATGTGCTAAAGCATGTTTTAATTCAAGTTATGAGCATGATACATGTGATAATTACGCGAATAGATTTTGTCTAAATAATCTGCTAAATAGATCAAATTCATGTAATCCGTTTTGATCGCACGCTTCCGCTGCCAGCCCCTTCAGTTGGTATCAGAGCCAGTCTTTGGCTCTGATTATTTGGATTTAAATTTCGCGAAATTCATGTATGCATGTGTTATTTGATTGCGAAGCATGTTCTTGGTGTTTTTGTTTAATTTTATGCATGATGAACTCAAGAACTATCGAATCAAAGAACTTGAATTGCTCGAACGCACCACCTGCGATCGAGGTAGGGATGTCGAGACAGTGGGAGCCGGGAGCCGTGATCACAGGGCTACGCGCAGACGAGTAGGGCTCGTGCGTGCCGCCGGCCGAGACCACACGCACCAGACGGAACCCGGGTCGAGGTCGACGCGGCTGATGGAGTGGCACGGCAGGTCAACCTAGAACGTGCTGAGGTGCCGAGACGCCAGGCCGAACACTAGTCGGAAGGTTGGAGCTGGCCGAGAGCGGGAGTGCCACCGTGCGCGCCGCTGGCCGAGAGCTCGTGCCACCCGACGGCTCGGATGTCCGAGACGGGCGCCGAGACGCTGGCCGAGAGGTGCACGCCGCCGCGTGCGCACCTGGCCGAGAAGCGTCGGCACCCGCCGAGACGCCGTGACGGGTGCTCGCCGCTGGCCGAGAGGAGTCGCGCCTCCGCGCACGCTCCTGGCCGAGACGCTGGCGACACCCGACGAGCCGCTGGCTGAGACCCTGGCGCGCCATCTGCGCCATGGTGGCCGAGACGCTTCGTGCGTCGTGGTCCGATGAAGAACTCGTCGGATTTTTGTCGTTCATCGTTCGTGCGAACCTCGTACGATGAGATAATGATGAAAGATTATTTTAATGATTTTTTAATTATTTTATTAAAAGATATCATTAAAATATTATTATTTAATGGAAATAAAATCTTTTTGGAAGATTTACCTAGATTTTAGGAATATTTTTATTATTATCTATATCTATGGAAATAAATAATATTATTTTATTCCTACATGATATAGATGAGAATAATTTAATAGTTTCCTAATATTTATCTAGATTTAAGGAATAGTTTCCTAATATTTATATATCTAAGATCCTAAAAGAGATAGATATGTATGAATACATTAAATAATGAAATATCTCTTCCTAATCTTGAACATGGAATTAATTTGAATTTAATTTTTCATGTCTTATTAAGAATTAAATAATTCATTTATTTTAGTCAAATCTTATAGTAGACATGAATAAGAATTATATTCTAGAATAATTATTCCCTAAAGGAAGATACTAATTAATAAAAGATTTAATTATCCAGTAGATTAAATACCAACAGAATTTGACCAAGTCTTTCTCTGCCCTAAGACTAAGGATAATTAAAGAAAAATCATAACCGAAATATCTAAGCTATAATTACGAACTCAACGTTTGTATATGGTCTCCATCAATTGGTCTGCAATTTATGAAGCCTTTTTCTAATATTATCGTCACCTGCTCTATGGGGACAATAATCCTAAAAAATAGCAAGTTCATGAGGGCGGACTTCTCAAATATAAATAGTATGAACTAGAATGTGGTTTCCAATATTATCGCCACCTGCTCTGTAGGAACAATAATCCTAAGAAACTACGAGATTCAAAAGTTCACACAGAATTTATGAGATAGCTTGATCTTGTTAGCAGCACATAAGCATTGTTATGGGAGTGTGTTGTAGAAACAAGACTCTGTAATGCTAAAGAGATGGTCTTGCTTAGGCAACATTTGGCGGCCATGCCACTCTGTGGTCTCTGGACTATTCGTCGGTGTTGTGACCAGTAAAACTGTAAGATTTTAATGCGTATTAACTTCCTCTGGAGGGTACAAAATTTTAATTTTACAGTTGTAAGATTTTGAAGAGTTTTATGGTTAATCTAATCAAACTTCTTACATAAGTTTATGACAATAGTAAAATACTCTGTTTTGCAGTGCAATCCAAATCGCCAATATGTCGTTCAATCCTCTTTCTGCATTTCTCAAAGAAAATAAACTCGAGGGCCAAAATTACATAGAATGGAAACAAATTTGGACATCGTTCTCCTAGCAGATGAATACATCTTTGTGCTCACCACCCGCGACCTCCAGTACCGGCGGCTAACGTTGCGGCAGGAGTCAAGCATCAACATTCTGCTATGGAAACTGCCGCCGAGATTATGCAGAATCTCAAGAATCTTTTTGGTACTCAGAATCGAATGGCTAAGTCTCAAGCCTTTCGGAGTATCATGTCGAAGACAATGAAGGAAGGCTCGTCTGTGAGGGACCACGTCCTCGAGATGATGGGCCACCTCAACCAAATTGAGGTCTTGAGAGGGACGATCGATCCCGAGTCCAGGTGACTATCATCCTTCAAAGTCTTCCCCCTAGCTTCCAACAGTTCAAGCCCAACTTCGAGATGAACAAAAGGAATTACACCTTGGCAGAGTTGTTGACAGAACTTCAGTCGGCAGAGGACCTTATGGTCCAGGCTAAGGCGGCCATGAAGATTTCGGCGCCTCGTTCCTCTGGTTTAAAGCCTAGCAAAGGAAAAAGGCAGGCACCGAACTCAGGACCGGCCAAGATAGCTAAGGGAAAGAAGAAGAAGAGGGCTAACAAGAAGCCCACGGGGAAGTGTTTCAAGTGTGGAGAGAAGGGGCATTGGAAGCCAGACTGTCCTAAACGGGGCAAGGCTACAGGTATGCACCAGGCTCTAGTTGTCGAGTCTTGTTTGACTTCGACATCAATTTGCACTTGGGTTATTGACACAGGAGCCACTGATCATATTTGTTTTGATCATGACTTAATGCAGGTGACAAGACGGCTACATGATCGTGAGATCGAAGTCCAGCTGGGCGACGCTACCAAAGTGGCAGTCGTTGCAGTGGGAGACATTTATTTGCGTTTTAGTAGTGATAGATTTTTGATTTTGAAGAATGTTTTGTTGAGACCTTCTTTTAGAAGAAATTTAATTTCAGTTTCTAAATTGGTTTATGATGGATATTCGATTTCTTTTAATGACAACTGCGTTATTAAGAAAGATGGTTCTTATATCTGTCGTGGTATCATGGAAAACAATCTGTACACAATCACTTCTACACAGTTTAAAAATCGCAAATCAGAACTCAATACAACATCAAAAATTTCAAAGAAACGAAAGGAACCTTCAAGTTCAATGAACGAAACTTACTTGTGGCACCTTAGACTTGGTCATGCCAATGAAAGGAGGATCCATTCTCTTGTTCAACAAGATCTTATCAAAGGTCTAGAGGAGGAACCTTTTCATAAGTGTGAGTCATGCTTAGAAGGCAAGATGACCAAGAGGCCTTTTAAGGCTAAGGGCAATAGGGCCAAGGAAGTACTTGAGCTCGTTCATTCCGATGTATGTGGACCAATGTCAACTGAGGCAAGAGGTGGTTTTCGATACTTCATCACATTTATTGATGACTTCTCGAAAATTAGATATGTCTACTTGATGCGTCACAAGTCAGAGTCTTTTGACAAGTTTAAAGACTTTAAGACTCTTGTGGAGAAGAATCATGGGAAGAATATCAAATGCCTACGATCTGATCGTGGAGGCGAATACCTCAGTGCCGAATTTGTGGACTACTTATCGGAAGTGGGAATTCAATCCCAACTGACTGCGCCGGGCACGCCCCAACAGAACGGCGTGGCTGAAAGAAGGAACAGGACCTTATTAAACATGGTTCGATCGATGATGAGTTATGCACGTCTGCCTATTTTGTTTTGGGGACATGCCTTGCTTTCCGCAAGTCACATTTTAGACAATTTACCATCAAAATCCGTACCTAAAACTCCATATGAGTTGTGGACTGGGCGTAAGCCCAATCTAGCACATATCAAGGTTTGGGGTTGCTCGGCTCATGTATTGGAAAAGGATCCAACTAAGCTAGGATCTAGGATGGAGGTATGTTTGTTTATAGGATACCCCAAAGGAACGAAAGGTTATGAATTCTTTAGTCTCTGAGATAAGAAAGTCATTGTGAGCACTCACGCGACATTCTTAGAGGAAGACTATGTAATGAATCATAAACCCAGCAGTGAAGTGGCTCTTGATGAGCTAACTTCTGTCACAAGTTCCATTAACCAAGAACAAGTACCAAGTGTACAAACAATTCCCGAAACTTCAACTTCTACTCAAAATATTGTAGTGCCGCAGGCAGATGTCGATCATTGCGAATGGGTAAAAGCAATGGATTCGGAACTACAATCTATGATAGACAAAGACGTCTACGATTTGTCCATCCTACCCGAAGGTTGTACTGCCATTGGGAGCAAGTGGATATATAAACGTAAACGTGGACCCGATGGACGAGTTAAAGTCTTCAAAGCAATACTAGTGGCCAAGGGGTATACCCAAAAGGAAGGCATCGATTATGATGAGACCTTCTCCCCAGTGGCCATGCTCAAATCGATCCGGATACTGTTGTCTATTGCAGCTTATATGGATTGGGATGTATGGCAGATGGACGTTAAGACTGCGTTTCTAAACGGCAGTCTTGAGGAGACCATCTACATGGAACAACCCGAAGGATATGCCATAAAGGGCAAAGAACACATGGTTTGGAAGCTTAAGAAGGCCATTTATGGCCTTAAGCAAGCATCCAGATCGTGGAACCAATGTTTCGATCAAACTGTTTGCAAGTTTGGATTCGAAAAGTGCCCAAGTGAAAGCTGCGTGTATAAGAAAGTTGATAAGGGGAATGTGGTGTTCTTAGTTTTATATGTAGATGACATTCTTCTAATTGGAAACAATAAAAAGATGTTGTCATCAGTTCGAACATGGTTATCAAACCAGTTCGAGATTAAGGATATGGGAGACGCGGGACACATCCTCGGGATCAAGGTTCTTCGGAATCGAGCTAAGAAGATGTTGTGCTTATCTCAAGAATCTTACATCGAAACAGTACTTAGTCGTTTTAGCATGCAGGATGCCAAGAAAGGTTTCTTACCTTTTAGACATGGCATCCATTTATCTCAAGAGATGTGCCCTAAAACGCCGTCTGAGATATAAGCAATGAGAAGGATTCCATATGCTTCGGCAGTTGGAAGTCTCATGTATGCTATGCTTTGTACTAGACCAGATATTTGCTTTGTTGTTGGCATGGTGGCAAGATATCAGTCGAATCCGGGCCAAGGACATTGGACTGCCGTAAAGAACATACTCAAGTACCTTAAACGGACTAAGGACTATGCTCTAGTTTACAATGCAGCCGAGCTCTGTCCTTTGGGATATACTGACTCAGACTTTCAAGCTGATCAGGACTCGAGAAAATCTACTTCAGGATATGTGTTCACCTTAGGAGGTGGAGCCGTAATTTGGAAGAGTGTGAAGCAGAAATGCATCGCGGACTCGACCATGGAAGCCGAGTATGTGGCCGCTTCGGAGGCTGCAAAAGAGGCTGTATGGTTCAAGAACTTCCTTATGGATTTAGGTGTGGTTTCGAATCTGCCCAAGAGCATCACCATTTATTGTGACAATTCTGGTGTTGTGGCAAACTTGAAAGAACCAAGAGCTCACAAAGTGAGCAAACACATAGAGCGAAAGTATCATATCATTAGAGATATAGTGCAGAGATGAGACATAAAAGTGGTCGAGATTGCGTCAGAGAACAACCTGGCAGATCCTTTTACAAAGGATTTGGCGGTAAAACCGTTCGAGTGCCACGTTGAAGGGATGGGAGTTCGACTCATTCAAGACCTCAACTCGCTTTCAGTATAAGTGGGAGAAATTTAGACGTGTGCACTACTATTTTGTATACTCGAAAGCTGTTTTGAGTATAAGTGGGAGATTGTTAGGGTTTTGTATACTAGAAATCACTTTTCGAGTGATTGGATACTGTAAAACTCTAATGGTTATTTTCCAATAAATGCAACAGATTATTTTTGTCATAATGTTGTTATGTTTTACATTTAATGGTTGTTTATTACATATTTAAATGTATGAGCAAACGTAACAAAGTCTAAGTCTTTGTTTTAGTAAACCGGTTGTGGGCGTCGTCCAATTTAAGGTAACACGGTCAGTTCTAAACAAAGAAAAATAAGAGTTTCACAACCTAGATAGGCCTAGACTACCTATCGCGAAAGGTTGCAATGTCAGTCCGATTATTTCTAAACCTTATTGAAATAAGATGACGTTGGTGTGGTATAGCACTGAATGGATCTAACAGCAAGACGAGTCTTTATGCTATCTACTGAAAGACGAGGTCTTGAAAATTAATTTCTTAATCAATGTACGTTAGCATTGAGCATACGATATTGAGGATCCACTACTTTGACTTTCCAAAGGTGCGGGTTTTTCGTAACCCAATGATCTAGGTATATTGGGTAGTGGTGATTATTATCTAGAGGTGCTAGGATTGCTATTATGTTGAAAAGTGCGCGAGGAGAGTCTCGTTTGATAACATCCACAAGAGGAGCTCGAAACGAGGTTTTATTATTCGGAACCTAGCTAGTTGGAGTTTGATTACTCTATGAATAATAAATAAGAGTTTCTTGCTAAGTCCACTCTTGGAATTTGAAATATGTTAATTAATAAAGTCTATAGCAGATATTAATTAATTAATGGATGTTTCCATCTTAAGCGCGGGAAATGAATCAAATGCAATTAAAGGAAATCCGGAATACTTGTAATTTCGGATTTGGAAGGCAGTGCAATATTACTTCTGTAGTGGTTGCTCGTAATATTCCAATATAAGCTTATATTAAATTGTGGGTTCAATTTAATTAGAAAAAAGCTAATAGGGTGAGGCCTGTTCCAAATTCTTCCTTAGATCCCTGACTGGGCCCAATATGTGACTTATATAAATAAGAGAATAAAGGAGACAGAAAACATAACAATATATTATCAAAATTTTCGTCCCCCTCTAAAGAGAGAGCTCGAAATTTGTGCCTCCTCCGTGAGCTGAGTTCTGTCTTCCATTATTCGAGTCCTAGTACGTTGGTGAGATTTGCCCACACAAATATCAGCGTATAGTCCGGGACACCAGTCAGAAGATCCGAGGTCTTGTATTGAAGATCTTCACTTGGAGACGGAGCAAGCCATCATCGATTCTTGATTGAATCAACAAGGTAAATTGGCTAATTCCGTAGTAAGCATGTTTTAGGGATTTTATGTGCTAAAGCATGTTTTAATTCAAGTTATGAGCATGATACATGTGATAATTACGCGAATAGATTTTGTCTAAATAATCTGCTAAATAGATCAAATTCATGTGATCCGTTTTGATCGCACGCTTCCGCTGCCAGCCCCTTCAGACACAGCAGATACAACCCTCTGACGGGTAGCCCAACTGGCCTACTCGAATCCAGGATAGGCCAAACACTAGAGGGAGCAGAATGCATGGAGGTCAGGCAGGGTGGTCAAGTGGACCTCAAGGGAACTGGTCAAGTGAAGGACAGTCTAACTGGTCAAGCCGACAACAGGAAGGAGAATGGGGGTACCAACACCAAATCCCTCAGTTTAGCAACCAGGGAAGACAGCCAAATAATCAAATGGTGAGTTATGTCCCGCAGTACCAAAGAGGAAACCAGCAAACCGAAGGGAACCCACAGTACTTCCAAGGAAACCAATAGAATCACTTTCCCCAGAACCAACCAGAGCGGTATGGACCTTCCGGCTACTAACAGCAAAGCCATGGAGGAAGTCGTTTTAATCAGAGATATAGCAAACAACAAAATGAAGGTCCAGGAGATATGATGGTCCCACATCAGCCCCATGATGCAATGCGAGAAATACAAGAGGCCCAGATGGAATAGAGGGCTGCACTAGATATGCTTACAAAGTAGTTATCTCAGTTAGCCATGTCATTGGACGAGCTGAGAGGAAATGAAGGAAGGATTCCGGTTACAGTGCAGCCACCACCTGAGCGAGAGAATGTCAATGCAGTATCTCTAAAATCGGAAGGAGTTTATCAAAGCCCATCTGCGAGTTCTCCAGCACCCGAAGACGAACCCAGTCATAAAGAAAGCTTTGAGTCCAGCGCTTTTGATCAAGTCAAAAAAGAAGGAGAGCCTAGTGCCCTTGAACAAGTCACTGAGAAAGGAAGGATGGTCGAAGCAGGAAATGAAGTCGTGGTGATCCAACCAAGTAATCTTCCACCAAAGAAGACTAACCCAGGGGTTTTTACACTCCCAATCTCCATCAGAGACGTTCAAATGGAGCACGCAATGTGCGACCTAGGGGCTTCCATCAATATTATGCCGTATTCTATATACGAGAGGCTGGAAGAAACTAAGCTTGTCAAAACCGATATGGTAATACAGCTAGCAGACGGATCTTACATTCACCCCGAGGGAGTTCTGGAAGACGAAATCGTCAAGGTAAACAAATTCATTTACCCCGCCGATTTCTTCATCATAAATATGACAGATCCAGGAGCGGAGGAGTCTACAGGAGTCCTTTTGGGAAGGCCATTCCTATCTACAGCCAGCGCAGTCATTAACGTCCGCCATGGAACGATGAATCTGGGTTTTAAAGGAGAGCAGCTTACATTCGATATTGATAAAGCTGTGAGGAAGCCACAGGACAGTGAGAGCATGCAATCGATGGACACTATCAGACCTTTGGAGCAAAAGTGTCTAGAAAAGGAACTCTTCGAAAAACCGCCCTCTGATTCCACTGAAGATGAACAACTTAAGAGGGAAGTAGCTGAATGGTTCGATTCGACGATAACTGGGGAAATGGATGATCAAGCCATCAAAAGGGCAATTATGGATTTCTATAAACCAGCTGAGTCAAAAGAGATCACTCAACCGGAAAAGGTCGAAAAACCACCTGACCAAGCCACCACATTAAGAGGAATGCTGAAGAAAAATCCCTCGCCTACAAGGCAACTATTGTCTCTACCTACATCGCCAGTTACCCTCGAAAGCCTGTCCAACCAGATGTACCAAGAACCAGTCAAGCCAAATCTGCAAGGACAGGGAGGACAAATGATGAAAGAACTGAGGCTGGGACAGGGGGTGGTCAAGTGGAGAACAGCAAAGATTGACCCAGGTCCGTGCATGCATTCTGCCATGTTAGAAGAAGGAGCGACATCCCACCTTGATCGATAACGCAGACTCGAACCCGCTTTAAGAAAGGAAGAGCTCATAGCGGGCAAGAAGAGCTACTCTTCTGGTGTCAACTCAAACTGATTTCCAGGAGGCGGAGTTCGAGATGGGCAGACCCTCGTACCATCATGGCAGTGCACACACAGGAGGTAAACACACCCCCAGGAGACCCCCTCCCCCCAATTCATTCTCCTTCGTGGTAAAGAGTCATCAGGTTGAGCCCTACAGAGACAAGACCGAAGCGGGCACAGTGGAAGAAATTCCACTGATCCTGCTTAATCATATCCAGTGAACAGGTAAAATGAGTGATCGGGTACTCGTGGGTAGTCTGCTTGATCAAGCAACAAATTCTTAATCAAGTGACATCCTAGGGGAACCCGGTCAAATCCTTGGAGTTAGTGTAAATATTTTCGAGTTACTTTTTTTATTTTTTAGTAAATTAAAATTCGGAAGTAAGGATGGACGCTAATCAAGTGGAACTATTTGAGTTTTCATCTGGAATTAATTGTCCACTTGATTAGTGCAGTTCGAATTTAATTAGTGGTACAGTGCTTTCGTTGATCAGGGCAGGTGATGAAAGGACGTGTACAGTGACTGAAAGGGTGTCAGGAAGCGCCAACTGCCGCATTGGACAGAACGTCCTAGAGAGAGGGAGGAAGCGTATCAGAGAAGCTAAGCCAGCTAGCACTATGAAAAGACGCACATGTACGTGAAAAGTCGCAAAGATCTGAACAGCCACAGGGATCTCAACAGTAGAGGATCCCAACAGCCGCAATAACAGTATAAATGGCGGATTTCAGATCCGGATATCACTTTTAACCAAATCGCCTACAGTACATTCTCTTTGCTCTCCCATCCCGCTCTAAGTTTAAAAACTCTTGCCCGACACCATCATTCTCTTCACCAAAGCCCATCACCATTACCAGTCAAAATGTTGCTGGAACAACTCCCAACTTCATCCTCCTCTTCCAGTTCCGACGACAACAGTGGTGACCGGAGGGCCTCATCCCAGGCCCAAGTTGAAAACCCTAGCCCATCCTCTCAACCTCCACCACAAATAAGCGCTGCTCCGCCTCCCGAGGTGGACGAAGAAGCCATCAGGCGCCTAGATAGAATCCTCTGGAGCATGCCCTCCGATACGGATATTGCGACGGTTAACGCCACCGTAAAAGCATGACTTGGTATATCCCTGTCAAAGGTCAAAGCCACAACCCCCACCTCCCAAAATCCTCCCTGACACCCCCCGTCTACCTCCCAAATACAAGCCCCCCTTCACACCCCTAAACCTACACCCGCCGCCCCTCGGCACAGTACAGTGGAGGCAATTCTGAGAAAGAAGGGGCACAATTGGCCACCACTCCAGCCGCCGAAATAGAATTCGTGCCGCAACCACATGCAAAAGGCACAGCTGCTCCAAACGCTCCGACACCACCAAGTGGCGGAGGCTCCAACTCCCCTACTCTCCTAGGGCCGACACAACTGATCGAGGTTGTGAACATTGACGATGACTCTACGCAGGACTTTCTGCCTCCCCCCAGCGAAATACTACAACATAGGGGGGCAGAATTGACCTTCATTCCTCGGGCAGAGGATGAAACAGTCCCGGAGACGGAGGAGGAGCCACTGCACCGCCTGACACGCAGAATGGAAATCCACACGCTGATGGAGGAGGTGGAGACAAGGGTGACCAACATGCAGAGGGTAGAGGAGGAACAGGTGGAGAGGCCCCGTAAAGTGCGGAGGCTGTTGGATGAGCCAGGGGAACCAGAAAACTAAGGAGCCGTTGGGGCGATAAACCAAGAGGCCGGCGAGGCCGAGGAAGTTGAAGACAACCATTAGAAGGCTGAACGGAAGAGGAAAGGGAAGGGGACAGTGTTGCCTTCTCCGAAGAGGATGCGCCCCGCAACCCGGGGCATTGTGATTTCTGATGCATACCAACCTGCCCCTCCACAAGAAGGAGATGAGGGCAGCGATAAAGGGGGGAGGGAGCTCCGATGGGCCCGAACCTCCCGCAGGCAACAAAGAAGGCCTGCACCACCCCCCGCCACCGACTATTCCAAACAAACTGTGGTATTGACAACGGACCTCCTCAATCAGACTCTGATATTTGACAATCCCAAGTGGAGCGAGGAGATCCACCAGAGGGAGACGCCCACAAGCAGCTGAAGGCCGGCAAGAAACTCCACCAGCCAGCCCTGGCGACTATCCGGGTTGAGGAGATGTTTACCCAGTACATTACTTGAATTGGTTTTGACTGGCTGCTGGAGATTGAGGAGACCTTCGTGCCAAAGAACCTGGCTAAGAAATTTTTCACGTCCTTCCGGTTTACCGGTAGTACAAACTTGGAGGCCAGGAGTGTCTCCTTCCGGGTGTTCGGGCGTCAGCAGGAGATGAGCCTGAATGAGTTTTCTGTAAGGATGGGACTCTATATAGAGACCCAGGTCGCTAGTGGAGATTGGTTCGGGCGGGACATTGGCCGTCCTCAGAGGAGGCCGGATTTTGATCAGCAGGCGGTCTGGCAGGCCTTTATCAACGGACGTGCCCCCGAGTTTAAAGCTTCTGAGTCCAGAGGGGACCATATTGTTGATCTGGCCCTCCGTCTTGCCCAAGTCTACCTAGCCTGCAATCCCCTTGGCCAAGCCAATACATTGGCGATCATTACTCTGGCCGAGCTCTACTTTATGTGGAGCATGAAGGAGCAAAGGAGGGTGCACCTAGGCTACTGGATTGCTCACTCGATAAGTCAGATTACCAATCGTCCTGCCTGCCACCTCAACGTCTGCCACCTTCTTGGAGCCTACCTAAGGCGAAATTGGTCCCTTGAATTCCAGGAGGGTGTGGAGCTTCCTAGTCGGTGCCCAAAACCAGAACTGTTTAACATTGATTTCTTTGTAAGAATTCAGGTACTTGAACGGCTGCGCGACGGGAGACCTCGCTTCAACTCGAAGGCTCGGAAGGAGAGGCAGATAGAGCACCAGGAGACCAGGCAGGAAGAGCTGCAGGAGGACAAACGCGAGAAAAGGAGAAGGCCGGCTGATCGCCCAGCGAGCCCAGCAAGGACGCAAAGGCAAGGGTTGGAGATGATGCCAGTAACAGACCCAGAGGAGGCTGCGCAAACGAACAACGAATGGAGGCTCCGCATGGAGCAGATGCTTACGCAGCTGATGGAGAACTCACACGCCCAGCTGGTCTCTCAAGCTAGGATTCTGGAGGCTATCCGCCAACTGACCCTTGCTATGCGACCACCACCTCCCTCTACAAGCTCTCCTCCTACCCGGCGTCCATCATCCTCCAGGCCACCCTCCGCATCTCCAAGTCAACCCCCCAGGAAACCCTAAGTACAACCCCCCGATCTCAGCTTATTTTAATCTCAAAATAATTTTTGGTTTTAATTTGTTTATGGTGTGTATAACTGATATTCTGCTCCACATCACACTTAGACCTGTGCTAGGTCAAGTATGCATGCCTGTTTTGGCGATTTTTGTTGTTTGCCTGTCCATATGTGTGTTTTGGTTAATGATTTATCTTTTAGCATGTTTGATTGTTGGCACTATCTCACACTTAGCCCTGTGTCTGGTCTAAGTGTGAGAAGTTTTCCTTGTTTGTTGTTGTGTCGTTGCATGTACCCAACCCTTTTTTCCACTGCATCTAGTCCCTTGAGGACGAGTTCATATGCAGTAGGAGGGAGAAGGGTTAGTTACAGTAAAATCATACATGTCAAAATTTTTCAAATATACCAAATATCAGTTAGTATTAAATAGGCAATATGCATGAAATTGGATAAGTGGAAGACTTGATTACTTTTTGGAAGAGTAAGAAAAAGGACTCGGTATGCTTACATGTAGAAACCTGATTGCAAAAAAACCTGATCAGTTTGAACGACGTAAGCCTCTCTATATATGAGTTATAAGCCAAAAGTAGAACACTTTCTACTATTTTTACAATGAAATATTTTTACGAGAGGCTGAATTTTTTATATTTAGATGAAAATTGCACAAATAGTAATGACTAAAGGCATTAGGACTTAACCCATTGAGCCGTTTTCTTCTTTCGCTCCACGAACCGCCTCGTCAAGCAAGGCACCCCTTAGTTAGCCAAGTTGAGCCCATACACTTTTACCCTTTCTTTGATAACCAAGACCTACATCCACATACTTTTTATAAACACGTGAGGAAAAGGGGTCAGAGAGATGAGTCAATTTCAAAGGAAAAGGGGGATACCAATAAAAAGTCAAAATAAAAGGGTAGTCGGGTTGTGCGAGTTAGTCAATCAGGTTGATTAAGTCAGAAATCGTCATAAAAAAAATTGTTGTTATTGAGAAAAGTTTTAGAAAAGAGGGAAGGAAAAAATTGTAACCTGACCCAGCAAGTCGGAAGTTAGAAAATAAAGCCAAAAATTCAAGGCTAGAAGTCGCCACTTGACCACGTAAGATATCTAGTGGCGAAATAAATAGTTCAATTTTTTGGGCTCTTGACTCATGTGTTTTTCCTTTTACAGTTTATGTCTTTAAAACTTAGAACCCCTAGGACCCTACCTTGATGCACCACTACCCTTAAGCCCCATTACACCCGAAACAAAGACCTTAAGGAACTATCTTGTGCAGTCTGATTCAAGGTATTAAAATTGTGGCAATACCGAGTGAACAGTCCTAACATCTCTGGTGAAAAATGAGTGACTGAGTGAATCCAACAGTGGTTTAAATTGAGCAATCTTGACAAACTGACACCTTGATCAAGCAAACGCAAAAGAGAAAAAACATAAGCTGCTGGCAAATGGATTGACCTAGACCTCGGGTATGATTGTTGGAAATTTATTCGGTCTAATGCATACTTGTGAATATGTGTTTTTGTTACGAGTCTTGTTTTCCTTTTTCGTTTTCTTTTACTTTCTTGAAATGAGTAAACCATGCCTGAAATTTGCCTTATCTTTTTCATTTTCTTTATACTTGAGGACAAGTATGTTTTAAGTGTGAGCAGTTTGATAAGTCTCATTTCATGCATCGGTTTAAGGGTAAAATGTACTATACTTGATCGGTTTATCGCGCAAAGCAAGTGTTAAATGTGCAGAATGCCGCTTGACCAGGGCAACAAGGACAAACTGATCAAGCGAGTACAATAGGCGAAAAAGGCCAGATTTCGGGGAAAGCTGATCAAGGGGAGTAATCAAGCAGTTAAAGAGGGGACCACTGGATGTCAGAAGAAGGTCACGCGAGGCTATGAGCTGGATGGTGCGCAGCATTCTGTTATCAAGGACAACGTTCTAGATGGGGACACGTGCTGATATATGAGACGCAAGGACGGAGCTGAGTCACGAATTTGTTACTGAAAAGCGTCGTCATTCTAGAAGAAGAGCACGTAGCAATCAATGAGTCGCTCACTTTCAGCATGAGCGAATATTCCCTACCAAGATCGTTATCCAGCTGGAGGTCATGCTGAACCTATTAATAAAGGATGTGCCACCACATGAAAAGGATCTGATCCTTTACTTTCCGTCTTAGTTTAGCTTAGTTTAGCTTAGTTCTGTAGCTTAGTTCAGTTCTCTAGAATAGCTTAGCTTAGCTTAGATAAAGTAATGCTTAGTTAGAAAGGGCGATCGAAGGAGCGCTGCAGAATACTTGATATATATCAGCGTTTTCTTAAGTTTCCCGTCGAGGATCTCCTCGGTTTTACTTGCTTTCCTAGTTTCCAGAGTGTTAGCTTAGTTTAAATTTCACGTTGTACTGTTTAATCGAAGTTGTTTTCATTTTCATCCTCGCATTTACTGCTTTAGTTTTAGTTTCGTTACGATGCACTTGACCAGTAGTTAAATTTACATTGTTCAAGTTAGCCAGTTTAATTCTGCCTAGAGTAAAATCAGTAGTTAAAAACTCCCAAGTTAAAGCATGGCAGCAGCCAACCCCCTGTTCACTATTCACACACTTGATACACCAACTTCTCTGTGGGATCGACCCCGAACTTGCTGCTTTACTATTAAAGTACTGCAAAATTGGGAGTTATAAATTACTTTGGTAGGAATCGAGTGAGAACGAGATTGCATTGATCAAGTGGCGACGACATTTGCTAAATGATCCAGCCGGTTAGGTTATCTTCCATATAACTTGATCCATTCACGCAACCTCCCATTCGAGGCCTTCCACCTCTCTTTCGACCACCCCCTGCTGTTGGTGGCGAACTCTTTAATGACCGCCATGGCATCCGGTCCCGTCTTCCGCAAGAATCCTCCATTCGCTCCTGAATCCAACATAGCACAAATTTTTTCATTAAAACCATTATAAAGGATTCCTACGTGATGATCCACGGTGAAACATGGTTGGGGAACTTGCGGAGGAGGGCTTTGAAATGAGCAAATGCATCGTAGAGTGGCTCGTCTGGGCCTTGTATGAACTGGAAGATCTGGTTCTTGAGCTTTAAGATCGTGCCTGGCGGGTAATATTTGTCGAGGAAGGCAGCCACTATATCACTCCATGTGGAGACTTTTTTATGTGGGAATACACTCAAACGACTCTTTAGCAGAATCAATTAAAGAAAAGGGAAAGAGTCTTACCCTTATGGCATCGTCGTCGACACCACTCAATTTCAGAGTGTTGGCGATTTCCACGAACTTCGAGACATGGCGGTTGACATCTTCTATGGCCTTGCCTGTAAAAGGAAACTGCTCAACCCTTTGGATAAGGGGTATTCGCAGCTCAAAATTGTTAGCATCAATGCGAGGGCCTTCGGGAAAAGTAATCATATTCCCATGATTGAACATGTGCATCACGGGCAGTATCTCCTTATCCTACTTTTCCTGCGCCTCGCGGGCTGCCTTTTCTACCTCTCTCTCATCCATCAGCAGTTTGACCATGGCTTGAAGCCTCTCTAACTCCGTTTTGTCGGCCATTGATCCTTGCTCACTTCTTATTTTCCTTCGGATCCTTTTAAATTAAGGATCGAGTGGTTCTAAGATATCCTTCCCAGAAAGCGTTCGCATACACAACGTGAAAGAAACAAAAACAAAAACAAATTAAACTAAAATTTAAAAAAAAAATAGAAAGCAATTAAAATCCAAAGTAGTAAAATTGTCCGTTTGAAGATATCAATCACAAAGTGAATGTATTTCCCCGGCAACGGCGCCAAAAACTTGATGCACTTTTTTATTAGCACTATAAAAACCTGCAAGTATACAGAGTAGGAATAGTATAGCTAAAGGTTAGTACCGGGTATCGATCACGGGGAAAACAATCACAGACTGACTACCCTCTACTAAAACTCAATTACTATTTGGAAAATCGAAAGATTTTTGAATTTTTGAAAACAAAGAACGATTTGTAAGCAATAAACGACTAACTGCAAATAGATCACAGAGATAAAAGTATAGAGATAAGGGGAATTCCAAGGATGTGTGTTCGCAGTTATGGTTATACAAATTACAACTACAATACCCTAGCATAGTGCTTACTTTGATAGAACGAGTCACCTAGTTTATGCACATGCGATGCAAACGTTGGTTACAAACATTAGGGTTGTCAATGCTAAATACGTAACTCCTAAAAGCTCCTAAGACCCTTGAAAATCCTCACTCTCAATTAACAGTGACGTTTAAAGGAAGCTAATTATAGTGTCTATTAAGTTGACCTACCTCGCCAACCTCCTCTCACGATTATGTACCAAGTTATATTAATTCATCACAGAATGTGTCACTCAAACGTAAAGCATTATCCAACAACTTAAGGAAGAAACAAAGTAAGAACAAACATATATTAAATAGAAAAAGGAATTGTATAACCAAGGTCGTTACTAACATATCCCTAGAATCCTATGAATTTAGTTACACATGATAGAATAATCTAAAAACATAGATTGAAGGGAAGACAGTGAAAACATAAATCTAAAACAAATAAAACCCAAAGGTTGAATCCTTGTCGCTTTGATGATCTTGAATCCTTCTTCAACTCCTTGCACAATAAAGTACTCTAAGTTTTAAACTCTGGAAAATATGTTGCAAAAAGAGGATCCTAATGATGAAGATTGAGGGGCTATATATAGGGTAAAAATCGAGCTCCTCAAATAAGGAAAAGGGTTGCAAAATATTGTAAATCTTGGAGAGAAAGTAGGGTAAATTCTGCTCACCGCTTTTTCCCAACGGGCCGATGCACCTTGGCCAACGGTCGTTGTGGGTTGGTCTGAGGCTTCTGACTCTAGGGCGGCGGTCGCTGCACTTGTTTCAGCGGTCGTCGGCTATCATCTTGTAACTTTCTGGACCATTTGTAGCGGTCGCCACACGTTGTCTAGCGGTTGTTGAACGTGTCTTCATTCCATGCACAGTTTTCCCGGAGCAGGCCGCTACAGACTTGGCGGTCGTTGAGCGCCGGCGATCTTGCAGTGGTCGGTGGAGGCTCCCAGAATCTCCAGATTTCCAACTTTGCGTTTTGACTCCCTCTTTAGGCTCAAATATGCACACTTCTCACAAAACATGTCAAAATACCAAAATAGATAAAATATGCAAATAATGGACATGTAATGCAACTTTGACATTTAAAACGGACCAAATAATGGCCTTAAAACCGTGCAAAATCTGAGCGTATCAATATCTCAACCAGTATTCAAAGTCTTATTAAGCTAAGGAAGTTGTTGTGGCAAGTTAATGCAAGTGATAATTTTGCAAATTAAGCAAGTGATTGGTTTTGGAGATATGTTAGGAAGCTTACTGAGGAACAAAGAAGTATGTTGGATGATAGATATAAATGGAAGGTTAGTAAGTTGAGGTTCACATCAATTTTTCATCCGCTTCTTCCACTAAAATAGTTCTTATGCTTTCTTGAATCGTGCACGAGAGATGGAAAATTGGAAGGAAGGCATGCTTGGAGAAGCTAGAGCTGACCGAAGACCCTCCGTTCGAGAAAATGTGTACGATTTCATGCATTGCATTTTGTTTAGCCATACAATTGTTATTTCATGGACATGCGTGTTTCTTTTATTATGTATACATTTGATAG
Source organism: Salvia splendens (assembly GCF_004379255.2). NCBI lineage: Eukaryota > Viridiplantae > Streptophyta > Magnoliopsida > Lamiales > Lamiaceae > Salvia > Salvia splendens. The sequence continues at coordinate 22,244,255 of NC_056038.1, forward strand.
TTATATGTTGGTTTTAGTTAATGAATGGTGTGAATATCTACATATTTAGGTATTGCTTTTATCAGTGACTAGAGTCCTAGTTTAATCTATCCATCATGATTTTGTTCACTCTAAGTCTCATTTCCCTTGGAGGGCATTTCTTTTAGCGGTTAGAACTTTGAGCCTAGTAATCTTGTGACAAAATGTATGAACAACTTATATACGTTGTACTTGTTGTTATATGTGTATACTCTCAATGTAAATTGTTGCTATAATTTATATTTTCATAATATTGAAGGGAAAGATCATCAATGAACTTATTGTTCCTTTCCTTTTTGGTTATGGTAATTAGTTTTTAATGCCCACATGTATGATCCAGCTGAACAAAGTGGGGACTTATCAAGACCCATGGACATCCCAACATTCAGTTAGAACTGAAACTTTAATATACTAAATTACTAATTGTCTATAATCAACACCTCAGAACTGAAACTTTAATATACTAAATTACTAATTGTCTATAATCAACACCACTATCCAAACTGATTTGCTATTTTTCCTTTAACCCATTATCTCTTAATAGTTTATAGATGTGTACACTTTTTACTGAATTACTAATTCCACTATAACAAACTGGATTGCTTTCCAAACCAAACTTGCATCCACCAAAATATTGCTCCTGGATATTTCAGAAGTTTGTTGAACATTAAAGAAGGTATGCTATGGTTTTTTCGACCAAAAGCCCACAACTCAATCCAGAGTTTTCTAGACTTTATGCACAACATATTGTTGGTGTTAATATCTTGACCAAGTAATTGGTGTTTCCCGCTCAACATTTTTTAATTTTGTAGCTTAGAGGTAAACATTGTTTTTGCAGTTGATGCTATTCAAGCACTGGGTAACCTTAGAGATAATTTACCGGATACTCGACAGTTCTTAGAGATAATAAGATATAACTGTGTCCAGTCACTCCCTGATCTTGTAAATTCATCTGAGCTTATTTTTGCTGACGATGTGTAACGCCCCACTTTTTGAACCATAATTGTCGAACCCTAAGACGATTGCATTTATTTCTTTTAATGCCGTGAAGTATGCGAATTAAATGATGAGTGAATTAATTTCATGGTTTCTGTGTGACCTAATTGCGTTTTGGAGTTGAAATTTGATTTGAATAGTCAAATCCGTTGAATAAATGACGTGGTTGTGAATAGTCAAGGATGTGGAATATATGACGTGGCCGTTGAAAGGTCAATGTGTTGAGAACACGAGGTAGAAGTGAAAATGATTGAATTGTGGCGTGACAGTGTGAATATTTGATGCGGGGTGAAAAATATTGTGGCGAATTATTTCCTAAGGGATGAGTGAGATTTATAGGTTCATCATAAATATCATACACATTTGGAATTTTCGACCACCATGAATTTTGGAGAGGAATCCTATTTTCTTGGATTTAATTCTTTGATTGGGATAATTATCCAAATTAAATCCAAAGCCGATTATTCCTTATTTTCTCCATGAAAAATTCGACCCATACCTTATTCCTAGGGAGATTTCAAAAATCTCCTATTTATATTTATGGGAGGAGGAAATTTTTTATTATATATTTTGATCCCTTATTTATTCCCTTCCATGAATAAATATAAATATTCTAGCAAATCTTACCATATCTAAGGAGATCTTGCCATATCCTATTTTTATTAGGATTTGAATTTAATTCCTTGTGGGAGGAGGAATAAAAATCGCCTACTTCATATATTTTGGGAGGATTTATTATTTTTATTCTGCTCCGTATTATTTTATTCTACTCCGTGAAATACCAAATTAAATCATAGGCTAATTAAATAGCCTAGATTTCGAATACTCCTTATTCTTCTCCCCTAATTCACGCCATTCTCCCTCTCCTTCTATAACTCCACAATATTTATTTAATTAATTGTGGAGAATCAAATCTTGGAATTTATCTCTATAAATAAGGGAGGAAAAAAAACCCTAACCCTAGCCACTAAACTACACGCCTACTCTCTCTCTCTCACGCCACTTTTCTCTCCCACCCTCTCTCATTTTTTTTTCTCTTCTTCTATTTTTCTCCATGAATTCTTCACCTTTGAGAAGAATTTAAGTTGAAGTATTTTGTGTATATATGTGTGCAGTGTATATTTTCAGTATGTGTGTGTTTAGTGTAATGTTTGTATTGTTTATTTTTTGTAATGTGTATATGTAGCGCATTGTCTATATTTTGTGTTAATAGTGCATGCACTTTGTTTATAGGCTGTGTAAATGTGTCCAGTGTGTTTGTAGCGCATGTATTTTGTGTATATGTATGGGCAGTGTGTATTTTCTATACGTGTGTGTGCTTAGTGTAGTGTGTGTGCTATGTGTATGTAGTGCATTGTCTGCATTTTGTGCTTACAGTACTTTGCTTATAGGTTGTGTAAGTGTGGGCATAATGTGTGTATTTTGCATATGATATGTGTATATTGTTTAATATATGCAGTGTGTGTAACACCTCTTACTTGAAAGGTAAATCCACCGCATAATGACGTCATGATTCGATATTGTGGAAACTCAAACAAAATACATTACGGAAAATTTATCATATTAGGACATTGCAGCGGGAAATGAACTATCCAAAGCTTCATACCAAACATGCCACACTTTCTAAACTTTCTCAAACGACTAGTGACTCGTCGAAGATGCAGCCGATGCGCTACTCTGATGTCAAAATTTATAACTTAACCTGTTGGGAGGAAGAATAGCTTAAAAAGCCCCTTAGAGTATTCATATATTAAAAAAAATATATTCAAAATCGAGAAATAATATACCAACATATTTACATAAACAGAAATCTAATGACCTTTACCTCGTTAGAGAAAAATTATATTCTCAGTAAACAAACTTATCTACATTCCTGTTACAGCTACAGAATCCTCATCCCCTCTTTAGACTTCTGAGACTTATAAGAAAATCTCACATAGCGTACATCGATACAAAAGTTCATATACATCATCAAATCACATTAACAAATATCAAATTTCTAACACTTATATCATAACTCAACAGAAACACAGTAACGTAACTCTATGCACTGCTCTAAATATCAAGATATGTCATAACTATAATGGAGATTTCATAAAATCGCACGTTATAACACATATAGCTCATTTATCATGCTCAGTAACAGACATCGATACATTGTCAAATCAGATTCAAATAAAAAGGCAGTTATTGCCCTTGAAAGGATGCCGCATGGACCACCCATTTATGGAGCAGATAACAAATCGTATCAGACACTCCCAAGAGCCAATCACATCACACTCGCAGAGCAAATTATGTCAGATGCTCTAAAGAGCAATGTGTATCACACAGATTAGATAGGGCCTATCAGATAACAAACTATTCCCACTTCGGTTATCCAGAAGGCGAGTGATTGCATATAATGCAATATTGTTGTCCTATGACACGCCAATTATACCTAATAAACATATTCGAGCACAAGGCATAAACACATTTTCGTATCTCATACTATTACACATCAAAATTCTATAGGAGCACACTCGATACATCAAATCTCACATAAACATATAACAAATTATTATCACTTTAAAATCAACATATTCACATATATCTGAGCGGATCATACTGATACTAATTATATCACAATATGAACATAAAACACATATCATTCATACTTAATACACATGGTCAATCAACATGCACTTACTAATATTTATAAAAATTCTTATTTAACGATAATATGCACGCCATTATCTTAGTCTTGCGCCTTCACTTTTCGCCAAGTGCAAGGGCGTGATCACCTTATGCAATATATAGCATAGTATCAACATAATTCAATTTTTATAGTTGTTACTGTTCCTTAAACTTCAAAGTTCTAATGTAACCCACTTCACTGTACTGACTTTCCAATGACGTGACAAAATCATTTGAACACATTCAAAGGCTTAGCCTAACATTTTCCATTACCCAAACAAGTCTAGTTTAGTTTCCACCAAGATTCACTCAAAACTTCTTAATGATCTAGGAGATATCTTCATTTCCCACAAAATACTAGAATCAGACATTTTCTGGCAATGTTTTCTAAACAATTTATATATATTTGAAATAAATTCCTAAATTCTCGAAATTATTCAGGTGACTACAAGACCCATCAAAAATAGTTTACAAATTGTTAAACAAACATCTTCACTTCCATACGTATGCCAAACAATTCGGAACAGGTGACTGGAAAAACAAGGATTTAATCATCTTTATAACTTTTAGAAAATTCTTTTTCACTTCTTATTCGGTCATCCCCTATATATATATATATATATATATATATATATATATATAGGGATGTATTCATTTCCTTTTCCTATATTTCCTCCTTTTTCCTTCTTAATATCAGCCATTAGATTAGAGAAATGGACGGTCAAGATCAACATTGGGTAATTAATCCCGTGTTGCATTATTTGTCCTATTTTGTGCATTATGAGGGTACAATAGTAATCTAATAATCTAGGCTGGAAACCGCTACGAATAATGCACCACATGGTCACGAGTAATGCATATAATTGCCTATATAATGCACAATATGTGAACTGCAATGCATACGAACAAGATGTGCTGTGTTATGATGTTTGACACATGTTTCTTGTTTCCCCTAAGGGTTTAATAAGCTTAGGGGCTAGGGTATAGTACGTAGACATGTATGTAATCTTCACATGGTAACGAGTAATGCATATAATTGACTATATAATGCACAATTTGTGAACTGCAATGCATACGAACAAGATGTGCTGTGTTATTATGTTTGACACACGTTTCTTTTTTCCCCTAAGGGTTTAATAAGCTTAGGGGCTAGGGTATAGTACGTACGCATTAATAACAAATTATAAAACGATACGAATAATTCACCAAATTGTCACGAGTAATGGATGTTATTAACTATATAATGTACAATATGTGAATTGCAATGCATACGAATAAGATGTACCATGTTATGATGTTTGACACACGTTTCTTGTTTCCCCTAAGGGTTTAATAAGCTTAGGGGCTAGGGTATAGTACGTAGACATTACTAAATACACGTATGTAATCTTCAATCCGTTGATTAACCCATATACACAATACCTCTAATAATGCATAATATACTGAGATAATGACAATTAACAGCTACATAATGCACTACCTAAACCAAATAATGCACATACGTATATTCCAATAACAACAATTTGTTAGTAATGTCTACGTACTATACCCTAGCCCCTAAGCTTATTAAACCCTTAGGGAAACAAGAAACGTGTGTCAAACATCATAACATGGTACATCTTATTCGTATGCATTGCAGTTCACATATTGTGCATTATATAGTTAATAACATCCATTACTCGTGACAATTTGGTGAATTATTCGTATCGTTTTATAATTTGTTATTAATGCGTACGTACTATACCCTAGCCCCTAAGCTTATTAAACCCTTAGGGGAAACAAGAAACGTATGTCAAACATCATAACACAGCACATCTTGTTCGTATGCATTGCAGTTTACAAATTGTGCATTATATAGTCAATTATATCCATTACTCGTTACCATGTGAAGATTACATGCGTGTCTACGTACTATACCCTAGCCCCTAAGCTTATTAAACCCTTAGGGGAAACAAGAAACGCGTGTCCAAACATCATAACATGGTACATCTTATTCGTATGCATTGCAGTTCACATATTGTGCATTATATAGTCAATTATATGCATTACTCGTGACCATGTGATGCATTATTCGCAGATACCAAAATGTGGCAGTTACTTTTCCGTCAAATGTCAATAATAACCTTGTAATGCATACAATCACCTTCTATAATGCAACACGGAACCAGTTTTATAGAATCAATTTGATCCATTGATGCCTTAGATCTAACGCGTAATATTAAGAAGGAAAAATGATCTAAGATGTGAAAAGGAGAATAACGCTCCCCTATATATATATATATATATATATCATCAGGCTTGATCTTCGAACTACCAAAACCATCCATAAGGTATACTTTCATATTACATGCTTAGATTACAATACCTTCTAATGATTTATTAAAATATGTCATAATCTATCAAAAATCATGTATTCATCAATAATTCAAAGGTACATCATTCTAATAACTCAAGTCATGAGAACAGAAATTTAAACATTTCAAACTAAATGAAATATCAATTTATACACTGCAAATTAGGATAAGAAAGTAGTCCTACCTCAAGAATATCCCGATTATACGATTACATCATCGATGTAAGTTGAAAATTAGTGAAGAAAAATGGCCATGGAGTCTCGGAGAGGGGCTGCTGATTTCTTTGATGAAGAATTTGGGAAGAAGAATCCCAATTTTGATCTTAAAAGGTTCCCCCAACTATTATTTTCATCCATGGACATTATGTTGCCGCATAATCCTGCATATCCATGTATATAATAAATTTCTAGACTTCTCCATATACTTCTAAGAATTAAAAAGAACTCATCTTATTGTATTACTTGTAGGAATAAAATCGCCACACGTAAATCAAGTCATTAGAGAACTGTATTTCATGCGAAATTACAAATTTGCCCTTCTATCAATTTCCTTTATAAACATCAATCAAATTCTAATTTCTTGCATAATATTACTCATACTATACTTTTAATACTCATTTAGAAAGATGCAATAACTCTAATTAACTATCACTTATTATTTAAATTTATTCAACCCTCTCGGCATAAAAAAAATTGCCGAAAACCTAATTTGTAAACTTTATTTATAACGAATTATTTGTCGTAAGGTCTGATTCTGCTATTTCTAAATCGGAATGGAAAATTCCGTCTAGGGTCATTTTTGGGATATTACAGTGTGTGTATTTTCCCTACGTGTATATATTTTGTCTTGATTGTATAGTGTGAGCGGTGTGTATATTGTATATATATTTTGTGTATATTGTATGTGTAGCGTAATGTTTGTATTCAGTGTAGTGTTTGTATTGTGTGCAATGCAGGAGGTAGTGTGTAGTGTGTGATGTATATCTGTATTTTGTGTATACGTATGCATTGGGTGTGTGAGGTGTTTGTACTTTGTGTTTATTGTGTATATTTTGTTTATATAGTGTGTGTAATAGGGGTGCATTATATTGCTAACTATTTAAGTTGTTAACTCTGCTAACTTATCAATGTTGTGTAATAAAAATGTCAACACAGTGACATTAGAATGTCAACACATATCAACACAATATATTGAAGTTCAACAAAATTATGTGTTGACAATTTTAATACATTGCGTGGATGAGTTAGTAGAGTTAGCAACTTAAATAGTTAGCAATTGATCACACCCTGTGTGTAATGTATGTAAATTGTATGCAGTGTGTGTATCTTTTTAAAATTGTGTGAAGTGTTTGTATTTTATGTTTAGTGTGGGTATTTTGTTTAATGGAGTTCTAAATATTGTACTAACTTTAAGCCATATGATCTGGACTGTAACACCCCGATTTGTTTTTCTCGTAGTGACATCGTTTGAGCATCTAGAAAATTTTTTGGCTTTGTTTTGTTTGTCGAGAGAAGAAATATCATTCTTGGGCCAATAACAATTATTATTTTTCTACCCCAATTTATTTAATTTTCAAGTCCAATTCATTTTTGGAGAATCCAATATGAGACCAACCGTAGATCTGCTCATATCTGCTCAAATCTTCCATTCAAATCTTTTCCCATGGAGATATATATATCCAATCTTTATAGATACACACCCATAGTGATATATATATATATATATATATATATATATATATATATATTACATCAATTCCATAATTTAAACCATTCTCTCAAAACAAAAAGGAACAAAACGTGAGGGAGAGGGGAAAGCGAGATGCAGAGAGGGGAGATGAAGGAGACAAAAAGGAACAAAACGTGAGGGAGAGGGGAAAGAGAGAAGCAAAATGTGAGGGAGAGGGGAAAGCGAGATGCAGAGAGGGGAGATGAAGGAGACAAAAAGGAACAAAACGTGAGGGAGAGGGGAAAGCGAGAAGTAGAGAGGGGAGATGAAGGAGACGGCGGCATGTGAGCAACCACGCTGCGAATCCTGCTTACGGACAGAGAAAAAGAGTGAGACAGCGTCGTATGAGGAAGAAAATTGTCGACGTTATGAGCGTGATGAATCCCGTTCAACCGAACGCAGCGGCGGCGAGGCTGCTGAACGACGTGCTGGAGGAAGGCGGCGTTGGGTTGGTGCTGGCAGCAGCGACCACGTCTGCACGGCAGCACGATCTGCACCGAGCAGCAGCGGCGAGCGGACTGCACAGCCCACGACGGCGGTGGAGAAAACATGACGACGCTGTGCAATTGAAACGGAAAAGATGGAGAGTTCACGGTCGTGACGATGGCTGCACGGCGGACAGCGGCTGTTACAAGAGCAACAACATCCATGCACAACATTCATGCACACAGCCGCATCTACATCACGTCCATGCAGCCTCCCATGCATCCTCTCACACACGAGCACATTCCATGCAGAAGAGGTTGATGCTTCAGTTAGTTAGTTAGTTAGTTGACGGCTGGAGTTAGTTAGATTTCAGTTTATTTGTTAAGTCCTTTGTTAGTTAGATTCAACACCAAGTATATAAGGTGTCTTTGTAAGCATTTTGAATTCAATGAATAATATCTCATATTTTCTCCCAAGTTCTCTCATACGGTTTCTCCAATCAACTCTATCATTCTATCTTCATAGATCTATCATTCTATCTTCATAGATTTATCATTCTATCTTCATAATTTTATCAGCTGTCTCGATCTGGAGCAGTGCGGCTGGACTTCGGCAGCGACGGCGATCCCGGCAGCGGCGCGGAGGAGAGGCAAAGGCGCACAGCAGCGGCGGTGGCGGTATGAGTAGATCCGAGAGGGGGAGAGATAGAGGAGAAAGAAAAGAAAGAGAGCGGAGGGAGAGAAGAGAGGGACAGACAGAGGGGGGAAGAGAGAGGCGTTGCTGGAGGCGGAGGCGGATGGCGGCTCTGGACAGAGGTGGTGACGGCATCAGCAGGTAGTGAGAAGGAGGAGCTTCTCTCACATCAATTTGGGGTTAGTATTGGGTTTTATTTATTTCATTTGGGCTAGCATTTTAATTGATGATTGAGTTGTATTTTATTTACTTGGGCTAAGAGGGTGGGAGATTTAAAATCCGAGCCCAACTCCTTTTTAATAAGTTGGGGCTGCAGTAAATTTATTTAAAGTAGCCCAGTTTCAAAAATAGAATTTATTGGGAGGAAGTTTAATATTAAATTGTAGCCTAAGTTTTAAATTAAGGTTCTTTTAATTAATTGATCTTCATGTCTTTCTAATGGTGAAATTAAGACCATAATAATTTAGTTGAACTTCCGAAGCTAAGTAGGTAATTCACTTCTTGAATTAATTAGTCAAAAATCATGTGTGGAAGTCTAATATATGGATTAAAGTTTCTTTATAGCAATTGGTGTGAAAGCCAAATTTCAAAGTTAAGTATAAAGTTGCAAGTCCATAGAAGTCGAGAATAATGAAAGAAGAAGCATTAAATAATATGCAGAAATTTCTAAAGAATAGTGAAAAATAAAAGGGATTAATTATGAGGCATGCATTCTAATTAGATCAGTCCTTGGGTCTAATTAGTATATTATATTGTGATGTTTCCAAAAAGGTTATTTCCGCAAGTTAAGGTCGGAGTGAGAATTCAAGTCGAGGAAATTAAACGAACGAGGTGGGCTTTCTATCCTACATTAATGTGTAGGCTTACTTTTAAATTTACGCAATATTTTTCAAGCATGAGTTATGTGCTTAAATTCCAAATATGTTGTGTCATGCCGTATTTTATTTTTGAAGATGTGCCTATCTGATCGCCTTAGTGGTGAGTGAGTCCCTACTAGAAGTTATGAGTTTAATTGAATTCGGGTTTGTCTAGGGAGTGAGTCTCTATTCAAGCTAGTGTACACAGAGGGCATCGTGTGCTATCTTTCGAGTTGGCCGATCCAGTGATCGAGAATGTGGCCACGTTCTCGTTTCACATATGAGGTTCAAATATGGTACGAGGAGAGAGAAAAATGGGTTGCGCGGCCATACTTTTGAGCGAGAAAATATTTTGGTGACTTGGTCTTTTATAAAACTCCGAGTTCACTTTTAAATGCTGACATAATATTTTATGAAAATTATTTTGGCATGTGTTCACTGGGCGCATCAAGTACTCAGCCCTGCATTTCTTTTTAAAAATGTGCAGGTTGAGCGTGACGGGTGCGATGAGTGTTGAGCAAGACCGTTGAAGAAATTTAAGTGTTTAGAATATGTCATGTCTTCACACGTGGCATATTCCTTCTCTCGAATGCTTCCGCTGAGTAGTTGTCTTTCTTGATTTTATTCAAGCTATTCCCATTTGTTTCGAGCTATGGTCGATTTGTGTTGTTTTCCCCTTTCTTCCCCGCTTCTTTAATCCTCTCTTAGTCGCGATCAACCGTGTTTTCTATCATTAGAGAAGTGTATATCATGCGAAATTACAAATTTGCCCTTCTATCAGTTTCCTATATAAACATCAATCAAATTCTAATTTCTTGCATAATATTACTCATATTATGCTTTTAATACTCATTTAGAAAGATGCAATAACTCTCATTAACTTTCACTTATTATTTAAATTTATTCAACCCTCTCGGCATAAAAAAATTGCCGAAAACCTAATTTGTAAACTTTATTTATATCGAATTATTTGTCGTAAGGTCTGATTCTGCTATTTCTAAATCGGAATGGAAAATTCTGTCTAGGGTCATTTTTGGGATATTACAGTGTGTGTATTTTCCCTACGTGTATATATTTTGTCTTGATTGTATAGTGTGTGCGGTGTGTATATTGTATATATATTTTGTGTATATTGTGTGTGTAGCGTAATGTTTGTATTCAGTGTAGTGTTTGTATTGTGTGCAATGCAGGTATTGTGTAGTGTGTGAAGTATATCTGTATTTTGTGTATACGTGTGCATTGGGTGTGTGAGGTGTTTGTACTTTGTGTTTATTGTGTATATTTTGTTTATATAGTGTGTGTAATAGGGGTGCACTATATTGCTAACTATTTAAGTTGTTAACTCTGCTAACTCTTCAATGTTGTGTATTAAAAATGTCAACACAGTGACATTAGAATGTCAACACATAATATCAACACAATATATTGAAGTTCAACAAAATTATGTGTTGACAATTTTAATACATTGCGTTGATGAGTTACTAGAGTTAGCAACTTAAATAGTTAGCAATTGATCACACCCTGTGTGTAATGTATGTAAATTGTGTGTTGTGTGTGTATCTTTTTTAAATTGTGTGAAGTGTTTGTATTTTGTGTTTAGTGTGGGTATTTTGTGTAATGGAGTTCTAAATATTGTACTAACTTTAAGCCCTATGATCTGGACCGTTAGAAAATGTCAACATATGACAAAATAACAAAATAACAGGAACAAAAAATGTCAACATAGTGTCAACCAATTGTCAACATAGTGTCTATCGTTGATATTGTATTGACATACGTTGTTGCTGTTATCTTGTCAACTGATGACATTTTCTAAGAATTCAGATTACACACACAATGTATAAGATGTGTGTAAAGTGTGTACCTTTAAATTATTTCGATGATGAAATTATCAGTGCACCTTTAATTTATATTGCTCATTCTCTAATTGTTGATATCTTATTATCCATTCTGAATTCCATATTGTTCAGTTCATAACTATTGTTGGCGTTAACTCTAAACTTTTGTAACAATTATTAGTTATAATTTGCCCCTCCCCATATAAAATTTTCACTAAGTATGTGCATTATATGTTGTACTGTGTATACATTGTGTGTTTTGTGTTTGAATGTATTTAGTCTGTTTGTTTATTTTATAGTGTGTGCAATGTGTATTACCGATTACGTGCAATGTATGTGTTGTGTGCGTATTTTATGGATAGAGAGTGCATTTTGTATATAGTGAGTGTCCAATGCGTATATTTTGTGTATATTTGTGTGCTATATGTTTATATTGTGTACATGTATATTTTGTGTATAGTGTCTGCTTATTGCTATGTGTAGTTGTTTATATTTTTTGTATAATGTGAGCATTGTTTTACACAAAGTGTGTATTTTCATTATGTTTGCATAGTGAGTGCATTTTGTGTATAGTGTGCAATCTGTAGTGTGGTATGTGCAGTGTGTATTTTGTGCATAGTGTGTGTAAGTGTGTCTTTTGGTTGCAATGTATTGTGTGTATGTAATGTGTGTAGTATATGCAGTGTGTATGTAATGTGTAGTATATGTAGTGTGTAAAGTGTGTGTTTTGTGTATAATGTGCTTAGTCTATTTGTTTTATGTATAATGTTTTAAGTGTGTATGCATTTTGCGTAAACTATGCGTGTAATGCGTATTTCGTGTATAATAATTATGTGCAGTATGCATAGGGATTTGGGTTTAGCGTGTTTGTATATATATAGCATGTGTGTAGTAAGTGTATATAGTGTATGGTGTGTATAGTGTGTGCAAGAGAGATGATCAAAGTATAACTAATATAAAGTGCATAACTTGATGTGAACCAAAATACCTTTATAGTGAAATATATACTATGTCAAGGATTTAGGTCACTGTAATATGGTATTTTGATTCATTCCTTCGCGTAGTGAACTAAATTTGTGTTCTCTTGTATGCATTTAAGTACAAAAGTTTTGCATATTGTTGTCCTACTTGCTCTTTATTTGTAATTGTACATTAATTTAATCATTTTGTACATTATTTTTAAATGGTACATTAATTTTTACGAACATACATCATGCTACATTTCATCTACATTACTGTAGTTAAGGGTAATTATGAAGAAGTTATTTAATGTATAATTCATGTAGATTAGAAATTCTGTTATTTTTTACTTTTACAACAAATTTTCTACATATTGATTTCCTACTTGCTTTTTACGTGTAATTGTACATTAATTTAATCGTTTTGTACCTTATTTAATCATTAACTATCTTAACGCAATTCTACATCATATTCTGCTTAATGTACAATACTAACAACAATTGGGTACATTAAGTACAGGTTCACGTACATCGGTAATAGGTTAATAACCAAATAACACGACTTATCACCAAAACATCATCCTTTCAATCAAAACAAACATAAAAACCTACGTACTAACCACCACATTGTGTCACAAAACATTATCATGCTTCCCACAAAAATATACAATATGGACAAAAACTAATGTAATCCATGATGAAAGTAAATACTTCTAATTGATTCATAAAGACTCCCTACTCACAAACCACATCTTTGAATCATATTCTCCAATGCCTCGTTGTATAGGTCTGGTTAATTGCAGCCCTAGTGTTGTTATCGTTATTGTTTGTAGTTTGTTCAGCCACATCCTTAGCCTCGATATCTTGATCAATTTGTTGCCCTGATGCAGTGGCCATGTCCTCCTCAAAGTCCTCATCCACAAGATTTCTTTGCCACTTCGAACCTATTCAAAAACATCGGGATTGAGGAGATTAGAGTACAGGAAACATCATAAAAAAGTACATCAACTAATAATGTAGAAAATTGAAGTAATGTACAAGTCAGGTTCGCCAATGTATATCCGAGATTATATAATGTACCACATCTTAACAACATATTGAACATCTGTGTCATAGGGAAAAAATGTTAGAGTTTGTATACTAGAAATCACCTTTCGAGTGATTGAATAGTGTAAAAACTCTTATTTTATTTTCCAAGAAATAAAACAGATTATTTTTGTCATAATGTTGTTATGTTTTACATTTAATGGATGTTTATTGCATGTTTAAATGTATAAGTAACTCAACAAAGTCTAAGTCTTTGTTTTAGTAGACCGGTTGTGGGCGTCGTCCACTTTAGGCCATCCACAACGCTGTCTCTATACCGTCTCTTAAACCGTCTCTTAACTACTATTTGAGCACTATTTGAGGGCCCCACTGTCCTTTTTTCCTCCATCTCTTAACTAAGAGACGGAGGCTGCAACGCTCCGTCTCTTAACCGTCTCTATACCGTCTCTTAATTACTATTCATTCAATTTAATTTATAATTTTTTTTAAAACCCAATTCAATTTAAACAAACACACTTTATTAAAATTAAAACAATATTACAACTTAACATTAAAAAAGCGAAGACATAATTAAAATTCTAAAAAAATAAAAATGACATAATTTAATATTCTCCGCCAAAGTTTTCCCAAATGTGCTCAATTAGATCCTCTTGGAGTTGGGTGTGGGCGCTAGAGTCGCGTGTCCTTGCCCGAATAGCCAACCGTTCTTGTATAGATGGATGCGCTCCACTTCGCGGCGGACTACTTGCAGTTGAGCTTCCGGGGGATTCGGGGTCGAACCAATTTCCGGCATCGGGTCCTTCGTCTCGGACAATCATGTTGTGCAAGATTATGCACGTATACATGATGTCGACCATGCTCTCCATGAACCACGAACGAGCCGGGGCTTTGATGATGTTGAAGCGCGCTTGGAGAACCCCGAACGCCCTCTCCACATCCTTGCGCGCAGCCTCCTGCTTCTGCGCAAAAAGAGCCTGCTTTGGGTTCGCTGGCCTGCCGCACGTCTTCACGAAGGTCGGCCACTTCGGGTAGATGCCGTCGGCGAGATAGTACCCCATTTTATACCGTCGGTTGTTGGCGACGAAGTTGATGGCCGGCGCTTTACCATCCAAAACTTCGGTAAAGAGGTCGGACTGTTGGAGCACGTTTACGTCGTTGTTCGAGCCAGGGACCCCGAAGTACGCGTGCCAGATCCAAAGTCGGTAGTCGGCAACGGCCTCGAGTACAACGGTTGGGTGGGTGCCTTTGTGGCCGCTCGTGTAGGAACCCCTCCAAGCCACCGGGCAATTCTTCCATTGCCAGTGCATGCAATCGACACTGCCAAGCATCCCGGGGAATCCGTGCACTTGTTCGTGCAGGTTGAGGAGGAACTGACAATCCTCCGTGGTTGGCCTCCGGAGAAATTCGTCACTGAAGGCTGCCCGGACGCCTCTGCAGAAGTTGAGCAAGCACAAGCGCCCAGTACTGTCTCCGATGTGCAGGTATTCGTCGAATATGTCGGCCGTTTGTCCAGTCGCAAGCTGCCGGATGGCTGCAGTACATTTCTGCAGCGTCGTGTGGCTGGGACGACCGACCGCGTCGAACCCTTCTCGGAAGAACTCCTCCCTGGCCGCCAAAGTATTCGCTATGTGGAGAAATAGCGGTTTCCGCATGCGGAAACGGCGACGGAAATAGGTATCTCCCCAAATCGGGTTATCGCAGAAGTAGTCGCGTACTAACCGTGCGGCGGCTTCCTCCCGGTTCCGATTGATGTACTTCCGGGAGCGTCGTGGGGGTGGTGCGGCTTCCTCCGCCTCTCGTCGTCGATCTTCTTCGAGTGATTGTTCCATTAATTGACGCATTTGCTCAAAAGGATCCATTTGTTTGAGTTGATTGAAGATGGAAATTGGAGTGATAGAGAGGATTTGAGAGGAATAGATGTGTGTTTGTGTTTGAAATGAGTATGGAATAGAATTATTTATAGAGTAAAAAAATTAAAAATTTAAAAAATGAAAATAAATATTTAACGGTAATATTACCGTTTGAAAAAAAAAATTTTTTTTTTATTAAAAATCGATTTTTTTAAAAAAAAAATGAATTATTGCGTCATCAGTGACGACGCCCACTCGCGGGCCAGCGAGTGGGCGTCACGCACGCATGGGGACGTGCCACGTGTCTCGGGCGCGTGGCGAGACAGCTCGTCTCGTGTCTCTCCGAGACGAGCTACGCGACGAGCCGGTCGCGAGCTGGAGACGAGATGGCCGCTGCAATGCGTCTCGCGGGGGTCTCGTCTCTCCGAGACGAGACGCGAGCCCGGCGCGAGACGCGTTGTGGATGGTCTTAAGGTAACACGGTCAGTTCTGAACAAAGAAAAAGAAGAATTTCACAACCCAGATAGGTTTAGACTACCTATCGTGAAAGGTTGCAATGTCAGTCCGCATGTGTCTAAGTCTTACTGATGACATTGGTGTGGTAGAGCAATGAATTGGATCTAACAGCAAGACAAGTCTTTCTGCTATCTACTGAAAGACGAGGTCTTGATAATTATTTTTTTCTTAATCAATGTACGTTAACATTGAACATACGGTATTGATTATGCACTACTTTGACTTACCAAATGGTGCGGGTTTTTCGCAACCCAATAATCCTGGTATATTGGGTAGTGGTGATTTATATCTAGCGGTGCTAGGATTGCTATTATTTTGAATCGTGCGCGAGGTGAGTCTCGTTTGATAACGTCCTCAAGAGGAGCTCAAAATAAGGCTTTATTATTCGGAACCTAGCTAGTTGGAGTTTGATTACTCTATGAATAAGATGTTAATTAATTAAGTCTATAGCAGACACTAATTAATTAATGGATGTTTATATCTTAAGCGCGGGAAATAAATGACAAACAATGGAAACCCGGATTACTTATAATTTCGGATTTGGATGAGGAGTTCAATATTAATTCTGTAGTGGCTGCTCATAATATTCCAATTAAAAGCTTATATTAAATTGGGGTTCAATTTAATTAGGAAAAAGCAAAATTGGGGGAGCTCATATCCAAAATCTTCCATAGATCCCTATCTGGGCCCAATATGTGACTTAATATAAATAGGAGAATAAAAGATATAGAAAATACACTTAATTATACTCATAATTTTTGTCCCCCTCTCGTACACTGTGAGGGACGATTTTCTCTCCTCCGTGAGATAGGTTTTCCGTCTTCTTTATTTAAGTCCTAGTATTCTGGTGAGATCAGCCCACCCTGATATCAGTTTACAGTCCGAGAACCAGTCAAAAGATCTGTGGTTTAGTATTCAAAATCTTCACGTGGAGAAGGCGCTAGCTATCTTTGATTCTTTGAAGAATCATCAAGGTAAAATAGCTAATCCTTAGAAAAGCATGTTTTAGGTTTCAATTATACTTAAAGCATGATTTATTTGAGTTTTGAGCATGATACATGTGATAATTGCGCGAATAGAATTTGTCTAAATAATTTGCTACCGCTTTCATATCTGATTTATTCGTAAGCACGCTTCAGCTGCCAACCCCTTCAAAAAAACCATAATGTAGCATTTCTCATCAAAATATTGAATAGAAAATAGTGTGTCTTGCCAGCATCATTTGGTGTACCCAATTAGTTTAAATTAATGTACATACATGAATAAATAATGTATTAGAATATGATGTAACGTTCAACCTAAATGATGTAGCAGTAGGTTTTGTAGGTTTTGTATATAATCAGAATATCTCATGTACTAATCAATATAAATGATGTACAACAGAAGGATATTCTTAACTCATGTACAAGTATCATGTATAGTATATCACTTACCATATACTA
This sequence comes from Salvia splendens, assembly GCF_004379255.2. Lineage (NCBI taxonomy): Eukaryota > Viridiplantae > Streptophyta > Magnoliopsida > Lamiales > Lamiaceae > Salvia > Salvia splendens. The sequence goes on from NC_056038.1 coordinate 22,261,652, forward strand.
ATGTACACAATGTTGTGAATAGTGTACATATATGAATGAATAATGTGATAGAACATGAGGTAAAGAGGGAAAAAAACAAAGTATTAGAAGCTTCCAAAAAAATGTAAAACAATAACAACGTAAAAACAACAGAAAAAAGGAATGTTCATCTTAGATTCCCTATTGTGAAATCCATTGGGAAAGTACAATATTCGAACCCATCCTCAATAAAGAACAAAAACTCCAAAAAATGTACGAAATCAAAAGGGAATTGAAGAGCAACACTAATTAATAGAACCCAAAAAAGCAAATCAACTACAACTATTCTTCGAATCCCCCTCCGAATCAGCGACAAACCTTCAAGAACATTAGATTACACTAGACATAAAAGTTGGTATCAAATAATGTACTGAAACAAGAGGAATACTGGTTCCTCTGGTCTAGAATCGAATGGAAATTGAAGAAAAGTTTTCATTTTGGTCCATACCTATCACACGGCAAATGGAGGTTTAGGTGATCGACCGATTCGCCATCGTTGTCGAGATGACAGAAGGAAAACTTGCTGGTGTTAGGAAATCGACCGATTTTTCGTATTCTACACCATGAGAAATGCGTCGAGAGGTGAGAAGAACGAAGTGATGGGGAGTGGGGTGGCGATTAAGGTTTTTGGAGCAACATCGATTGATGAGGGACGAGAGAAGGTGGAAGTAATGGTGAGAGAGAGAGAGTGGGAGGGGAAATGAATCATCGTTGAAATTAAATCCCTGATTTTTAGTACATGCAGTTTTGAAAAATGGACCGCCTAATGTCTACATACCTAGATTGCCCTTTAATTTATGAAAACACTAATATAATGTAGCGCGTATCTTTAAATCATGGCCATTAGGAGTTTAGGACCTTAATGTTCGCCTATATATACATATTTATATATACAGGGGTGTGTATTAGGGTCTCCACACTTCCTTAGTATAAAACACAGCACAAATCACACATGCTTGGATTGAATGGTTATGATAAGCAACATTATTAGACTAATAACCTACATTATTTTACTAAAATAGTACTCCATCTGTCCCATAATAGATGGCATACTTGGGGAATGACACGGGATTTTAGGAGATGTTATTTTGTGTGTTAGGTGCAGAGAGAAAATAGTATATTTATAATAATGTGAGAGAAAGCTTTTTTCAAAAAAAGAAATGTGACATCTTTTGTGGGACAAACTAAAAAGGAAAGTGTGACATCTATTATGGGAAGGAGGGAATACATTATTAGCTAAGCTACAATATTAAACTAATAATCTATATTATTAGATGACATGTGGTATTAATCTAACTGTTAGATAACATGATCCAATTTGAATACATCCTTATAGGAATATATATCAAATGCAAATTCGGGTCTCATCAAGTTCTGCAAATCCCCCTTAGGCTTGTGTACATATATGGCGACCGTGCACTCGTGGAATGTGCCAGATTCCCAGTTCACGAAAATGGTTCTGATATGGTGATATCCCAAAAAATGGCTCCAACCTTTATTATGAAATGGAAAAATATTTTGGTATGCTCTGGTTGGCACGACAAACTTATACTCCCTTTGTCCCATTAGAAATGAAACGTTTTCCTTTTTGGTCTGTCCCATTAAAAATGAAACGTTTCTAAAAATGGAAACAATACTCTCTCTACTTTTTCTTCTCTCTTACTTTACTCTCTCTTCATTAACTCACAAAACAACACTACATAAAATCCTGTGCCAAAAAGCAAATGTTGCATATTTAATGGGACGGAGGGAGTATATTGTAAAATGATATTCAGACATGTGTTCATTGAGTAAATACTCAGTCATGCATATGTTTTAAAAATGTGCAGGTTGTGCATTTGATGAATCGTGGTGTGTATTGAGTCGAGCCAATGAAATCTTTTATTGCTTTTATATACCGAATCTGTTATGTCTTCATACATGGCGACATTCTTTCCCTCAAATTGCTTCCACTGATACAGTGTCTTTTGAGTCTGCTATAATGTTATTTTTTTAGTTGTGTTCTTCTTGGATTCCTTTCCATTCCAAGTCACGTATATTGTTAAACAACATTCTAATATATTCCAAGTAACGTTTTTATATTAGTTGTCCAAGTATATCTCCTTTTGGTTGTCATTCTCCTTTTTTCTTCGCTTCTTATATCATCCCCTAATCGCGGTCAGCTGCGCCTTCTATCGTTAGAATATGATGGCGTGACATTTTGGTGTATAACAAAATTCATTTTCTCCTCCCTCATTTGAAAATGACTGTTGATTCCCCTAATCGAGAATCTAGTTTGTCATATTTGTAAATCGAGTCCTCGATTTAAAATCACACCAACGACACCTAATGAATAATGCATAACATTTTAATCAAATTTTTAAAAGATGATGTTCACTTAAGTTATGAATCTAATATTAGAACATTGAATGTAACAATAATGAACCATGTAAAATAACATGGATATATAGTCTAGACTTAATATACAACTATAAGAAATGAAGGATGTGTTTTGCCTAAACTTTATAAACAAATATTGTGGTACATCGCATATTTTAGTATATAAATACACACACTCATTAATATACGTGTTGATTTTTGTCCGGTAAATACTATAGATATAGTGGGCGATCTTTGTGTGAAACTCTTAAGGTACAACAATCCAAGCCCCTTGGCCTAGCGGTAAAGGGTGCTGGATACCGCGTCCATCCTGGAGGTCTCGAGTTCGAACCCTGGGTGGCGTAATTTGTCTTTCCTCCTTGTTATAGGAGTTGATTTGTAATTTCCTCCTTCATATATATGATATAAATATATGAAGTTAATTTTTAAAAAAAAAAAAAAAAAAAAAAAAAACAACCCCATGTTTTTCGTTGGTTAAGGTGCGAGTAATGGTGATCATCCCTACTAAAAAGGCTAACCTCACACATTCCAAAAAAATTGTTGTTACTAAACAAGGATAAGCCAAATATATAAGTAGGCATCATCTTGCATTAATTTTCGTATAGAATTCAAAGAAGAAGTTGGATGTGCAAAAACATAAAAATAAAAATGGGTGATGAGAGTCAAGAGGATGTGGAAGACCGTGAGCGCATCTTCAAGCATTGTGACACAAATGGCGACGGGAAAGTATCTTCCACGGAGCTTGGTGAGGCCCTCAAGGCACTCGGTTCAGTATCAATTGAAGAAGCTAAGCGGATGATGGCTGAGCTGGACACCGATGGGGATGGCTTCATATCATTGGACGAGTTCACAGAGTTCGCAAAGGCCAACAGGGGCTTAATTAGGGATGTTGCCAAGATTTTCTAGTCTTTCTTATATATATTTTGGTAATGAACTTATTATTATATCAGGGTCATCAAGTTAATGTGTTAGATGTTGATACCATGAAGGGAGTTTGTTAGTTTGGGAACAATGGTATTTTCTAAAATAGTTTTACACTATCGATATGTCCAGTTGTAATAACAGTTAATAATGTTCATAAAAAATCAATGAATTGCACTTTTAAGAGATTAGAAATGAAACGTACACCTCTCTCATCTCTTTCCATAACTCTCAACACCCACTCACGCAAAACTGAGTTGAAATGATTCAACTCCCTCTCTTTTAGGAGTTTGATATCAACAGCTCAGCTCAAACTCCTTCGATCATGTTCGTCCATCTTGAGAATCAGTTATAACTTATTGGACTTAGCCGTTGGGCCTTTGGTCTAGCTCATTTCAGCTGCTCCCAACTAGGGCATTTTCCGTGTACTTATCGCAACAATCTCCACATTGGACATGAAATGATTCAAGTGTTGTCTTCCATCATCCTAAGTGAACCTTAATGAGCAACTACACTTACCAGTGCTTGAACTTTGAAAGTGGAAGCACTTTGGTGAGGGCATCTGCTGCATTATCCTCGTACCCACCTTCTCAACTTTGATGTCACCTCTTTCAGTGATGTCCTTGATGAAATGCAACCTGATGGCGATGTGCTTTGTCCTTTCATGATTCACCTGATGCTTGGCTAAGCAGATTGCACTATTACTATCACACAGGATAGTTACTGATACTTGATCCTAACCAAAATCTCTTGCAACTCCCTTTAGCCAAATTCCTTCCATGATAAAAAAAAAAAAAAACTTTCATTGATAGCTTCAGGCCATGTACTCCGCATCTGAAGTGGATGCTCAGATTGAAGTGTAGAATTCCTGCTCACTGCAATTCCAAATAGGTTGAATACATAACATGTTTGGGACTTTCTATATGTAATTTAATAGCATCGAAGCACGAAATCATTATTTTTTTGGTCAAACGCGGAGGGTTAGGCGGACCCTCAAGTTGTCCATTGCATAAAGAGTAATTACATGTTTATGCTTGCAAGTGACATAAAAGGGAAATTTTCTTAGAATCAGAGTAGTACGGGGACTAGTCCTACCCAAGCAACGAGACACCTTCTACTATAATCGGGCCACACAACATACAATTAAATAGAGCCATTTCCACGCTCTTTGATCACGGTTGTAGGCGATTTCCTTCTGTTGTATTTGATCGTCTTCGAATGGTCCTCTTCTTCCCTGCCTCGGGCCTTCCTCTTAATTTTCTAGATCGATCAATACTTTCAGCCTAGCTGGGGTTGTTCTCCCATCGAAAAGTTGAAGTCCCTCTTCGTAACTCGCCTGTTGGACAAGGAAATCAACTGTTATGTTTCCTTCCCTCGCCACATAGGTAAGTTTAAAATTAAGCCTTCGTAGTCGGACTCCAATATCTTGCACCACGTGGCGGAGGAGTGTGGGTCGTTAGTTGATTAATGTCACGACGTGTTCCGCATCTAGCTCCACCCACACCTCATGGTTCAAGCCCCTGTTTGAGTGATAGGAGCTCCGCTTCGAATGCTGATTGGGCCGCGGAGGGGTGGAGAAACCTTGGATCAAGTTGCCGTGGTGATCTCTCATGACTCCACCGACCCCTCCCCCTATATTTCAGTTTGATGATTGAAAGACCCATCAGTGTTTAACTTAATCGAAGGGGGTTCGGGCCTCAATCATTGTTGACTGGGATATCTGCCGTCGGGTTGAGGTCGTGGACATGAAACCGACTGTTGGTGAACTTCCACAGCTGTAGTTTCCTCATATTTTTTGTCATCAAAAGTATCAAAAGGAAAATGCTTCATTGCAGCCCATCTAGTCATAACCTCAGTCACATTTTTAGGATCATATTTAAAAAGAGGCGCACCTGATTGAGTCAAACCTGAGCCATCGGGAGAGAAGTTTAGTTGGGTTTGGGTAGCGGCAATGCCACATTCTACCGGATGCTTTGTCCTCAAAAGACGACGGAGAGTGTCATATCACCCAGCACTCGTAAATTTGTAGACTTTGTCATAATAGTTACAATATGCATGGAACTCCGATGTCTCTTCTTGAGACATCGGATCATCGGGACATGGAACTACCACCGAGACCTTCTTGTAATGTTCAACAAAAATATCATATTTCAATGCTTTTTTACTGGGTGGAGTGGGAGGAAGAGGCATGTCCTCATTTCTGGCGGTGCTCGACAGAATACGAGAACAAGATTCATCATCATTGTTGTTGTCTGAATCTGATAAAATATACATGTCGTACTCGTCATCTTGTTGTCGGTAACTACCACCATCCCCCCTCCCCCCACAACTCAATCAAATGAAATTATGAATTCTACAAATAATTTAATCAAATTAGAACTTACTTGCAAGTGTTCAGCCGCCAATCGGGAAACCTCTTCCATAATTTCTCGACGATTAGGTCGCCTTGATCTTTGAGGACGAATACTTTGATCTTGGGCAATTCCTTTGCCCCGATCACCACCACGAGAAGACGGCATATTGCAAATTGAAAATAGTACTAGTATGGATTATGGAATATGGAGTGTCGAATGGTAAGTAAATAACAACTTAAGTCAATTATGAGCACAACAACAAGTAAAGTAGTAAACAACTTGAGCAAATAAGAGAGAATGAGGATAGAGAATAGAGAAATTGAGATCGAAAAGAGAAATCCTTGTTAACACAAGAATGAGGTGAGTAAAGGTAATGGGGAAGTGGGGTATTTATAGGAGAAAAAATGGGAGAAACGAGGATGTTTAAAAAATTTTGAAATACAAAATGGTCGGTTTACCACCGAAACCGGCGGTTCAATCCATGGTTTTTGACCAAAACTGGCGGTTTCTTACCAATTTTCAGGCCTACGACCTGCGACCCTATGCCTGCCACCTGGGAAGCTGCATGAATCGTCAGAAACTGGCGGTTCATTTTCTAACGCAAACCGCCGGTTTCTGCCGGTTTTGTTCAGAAAACCGTCGGTTTTCTGCACACCTACACCTGCATTTCTGAAAACCTTTACCCTTAGGCGAAATCCTAAATAGAACCATTTGAACCGGTAGTTCAAACTGCTAGTTATGGTTTTTCACATTCTTGAACCTTAACCGGACCGTATGACCCGCCGAACCGTCCGGCGGTTAGGAACCGCCACCCCGGTTCTGGTTCTGGTTTGTGAACCAGCGGTTAATCACCGGTCAGGTTCAGTTTGTGCAAGTCTAATCACAGTGACTAGTGAGAGATGAATTATTCTTGAATTTAGGAGAAAGATCTTATGTGCTTAAAAGAAAAAATAGCCGGAATAGCTTCTCTTCAGGAATTTGTGACGATGTTTAAGACTCCCAAGAAATTAGTCAAACTTAGACAAAGTATTGGTGATACACTTTTTATTAGCACTATAAATACCTGTAAGTATACATAGTAGGAATAGTATAGCTAAAGGTTAGTATCGGATATCGATCACGGGGAAAACAAACACAGACTGTCTATCCTATACTAAAACTCAATTACTATTTGAAAACCGAAAGATTTGGGAATTTTTGAAAACAAAGAACAATTTGAAAGCAATAAACAACTAATTGTAAATAAATCACGGAGATAAAAGTATAGAGATAAGGGAATTCCAGGGATGTGCGTTCACAGTTATGGTTATACAAATTCCAACTACAACAACCTAGCACAGTTCTTACTTTGATAGAACGAGTCACCTAGCTTATGCTCATGCGATGCAAACGTTGATTATAAACATTAGGGTTGTCAATCCTAAATATGAAACTTATAAAAGCTCTAGCCTAAGACTCTTGAAAAGTCCTCACTCTCAATTAGGCAGTGCCGTTTTAAAGGAAGCCAATTGTAGTGTCTATTAAGTGTATCTAACTCGCCAACCTCCTCTCACGATTATGTAGCAAGTTATATTAAACCATCACAGAATGTGTCACTCAAACGTGAAGCAACGATTATGTAGCAAGTTATATTAAATCATCACAGAATGTGTCACTCAAACGTGAAGCATTATCCATTAACTTAAGGAAGAAACAAAGTAAGAACAAAACTGTTATTAAATAGAAAAAGGAATTATATAACCAAAGTTGCTACTAACACATCCCTAGAATCATATGAATTTAGTTACACATGATAGAATAATCTAAACACATAGATTATAGGGAAGACAATGAAAACATAAGAACTAAAGCAAATAGAACCCAAAGGTTCAATCCTTGTAGCCTTGATGTAAACTTGAATCCTTCTTCAACCCCTTGCTCAATGAAGTACTCTAGCTTTTAAACTCTGGAAATATTTGGCAAAGAGAAGATCCTTTTTGATGAAGCATTGGGAGGTATTTATAAGGAGAAAATCGCCCTCTTCAAATAAGGAAAAATGGTTGCAAAATATGGTAAATCTTAGAGAGAAAATAGGGCAAATATGCTCGCCGCTTTTTCCCAAGGGGTCGCTGCACCTTGGCCAGCGGTCGATGTGGGTTGGTCCGAGGCTTCTGACTCTTGGGTAGCGGTCGCTGGCTATCATCCTGTAACTCTCTGGACTCTTTGTAGCGGTCACCACGCACTTCCCAGCGGTCGTTGGACATGTCTTGTTCTTCATGCACAACTTTCCCGGAGCGGGCCGCTATTGACTTAGCGGTCGTTGGGCGCCAGCGGTCGCCGGCAGTGTTGCAGCGGACCGCTGGACATGCAGAACAACTCAAAATTTCCAACTTCGCATTTTGACTCCCTTTTTAGGCTCAAAAATGTCAAAATACCAAAATAGATAAAATATGCAAATAATGAACATGTAATGCAACTTTGACATTCAAAATGGAGCAAAGAATGGCCTTAAAACCGTGCAAAATCCGAGCGTATCAATTGGGATGATTTGTTCGTAGGGAATTATTTTGTGTACAATTCTTGTTTGAAAGTCTTACTGGCGAGTGAACACGTGGTCAACCTAATTTTCCTAATGATTCGTGTTTAGCGTGATTTAAAGTAGAAGATTATCTATTGTCTACTTTCTCGATGTAGAGCAGGACTTAAATTTGGGGTATTTGATGGGAATTAAATTGGAGTGACATTTTTTATTCTCTTTTTAAAGGTGAAGAATGGACTAACTTTGATTCATGTAGGTACTAAGGCTCAAGACGAGAGGGCCGAAAATGGAGCACGGAAGGTAAAGGACGTAGTGTGTTGTATCACGAAACGAAGACACTGGAAGCCGGCGACTTGCCAGGTTCGATTGCTCGACGAGAGTTTGTATATTTTTATTTTGTTTTGTGTTTTTACTTTGTTTTTCTTTTCCACAAGGTGTCATGAACCATGTCTACATTTTGTTCCTGTCTTAGCGGAGTTGATGCTCCCACACTAACATGATGCATTATTTTTTTTATTTAATGAAAATGCATAGTTATGAGTGAATGTGATGGTGGGGTTATAAGAGGACTCAGACTCTAATATGAGCCTCCCGTTCCCAAGTCCATCAACGTGCAACGCCGTCCCCTCGCTGCTGCAGCCCAACGTCTTCACAAAACCCACCCATCAAGGAAGCAAAGCCTAGATGCCAAATCAGCCGCATGAGAAGAGAGAGAAAGATTAGCATAAGATATTTCATGTCTTCTATTGTTTCAGTTAGGATTGGTATACTGAAAAGCATATTTCGAGCATGTCTTCTAAGATATTATCGCATTAGTGTTTGCTTATGCATTTATAAGATGTTTCTCAAACATTTAAATGTATAAGAAGCAAATAAGTCTAATTCTTCTGCATAGTAGACTGGTCGTGAACGACGTTCACAGAAGGTGACGCAGTCGGTCCTTTGTAGAAGAGAAATAGAATTTTACAACGTAGATAGGCTTTGGCTACCTATCGTGAAAGGTTGCAGCGTCAGTCCGCATGTTTCCTTACCTTAGGAAATAAACGACACTAGTGTGGTATAGCACTGAAGGATCTAATAGTTGAGATAAGTCTTTCTTGCTATTTACACAAAGACGAGGTCTCGGTGATTGTAATTTCTTAATCATTGTTGATATAACATTGAGCATACGATATTGATTATGCACTACTTTGATTTATCAAATGGTGCGGATTTTTCGCAATCCAAGAATCCTGATATCTTGGGTAGTGGTGATTAATGTCTAGAGGTGCTAGTATTGTTATTGCAATGAATCTTGTGCTGGGAGAGTCCAGTTTGATAATATCCTCAAGAGGTGTTCGAAAAAAGTTTTATTATTCAGAAACCCGGCCGGTTGGAATTTATTCCAGAATAATAAATAAATATTTTGATCTAGACAACTCTTGGAAAAATATATTAATTAATTAAAGTCAAATAGCAGGCTTAAATTAATTAATGGATATTTATATCTTAAACACGGGAAATAATAAATTAAAGAGGTAAAGTCCGGATTACTCGTAATTTGGGATTGGACGGGCAGTCAATATTATTTTACTATAGTGGCTGATAATAATATTCTGTTGGACTTGTATTAAATTGGGGCTCAATTTAATTAGTAAAAGTCCAACAGGTTTGGCCCAAGTCCAACCTCCATGGATACCTAATCTGGCCCATAATAACTCTATATAAAAGGAGATTAGAAAGAAGATTAAGTGAGATCAACACTCATAATTTCGTGCTCCCCTCTAGGAGTGGACGAAAAAATCGGTTCTTCACAGAACTAGAGTTCTGTCTCCTTTCTAATCAAGCCCTTTTCGATTTTTACAAGCTTTGCCCACCCAAAGGTCATTATCAGAGTTCGGGATACAGATTAGAAGGTTTGTGGTTGAGTATGAAGAACATCACGTGGAGAAGGTGAAAGCAATCGACGATTCTTTGGAGAATCAGATGGGTAATTCTAAACCGTAGGAATTCATGTTTTAGGTTTTAATTCCTTTTACATGAATTATGTGCGTTCTTGGATGCAATTCTGTGTTTAACATGTAGTTAATTGATCCCATAATCGGTCAAATAGATCTGTAATTATGATTTATTTGTGAATGCATAACTTCCGCTGTGAAGGGGCTCCAAACCCCAGCAGTTTCATCAATTAATCTATTAGGATGAAATTAGTTAATTTCTTTTGTTATACGTCTTAACTTTTTTATTTACTTCAGTGTTTTAATTTGAAAATAAAATCTAAAATCTTAATTTTTATCAAAATAAAGAAAATAAAGTTACTCGAAATCATATTTCCATGATTAATATTCCTAGTAATCATTTTCCCACTTTTCGTCGAACAAACATGGCTTACGAGATATTAAAGTAAGATATTTTAACTTTGTAATATGGAACTTAGCCAATGATGTGAAAGGGAGTTGATGGAAACCAAGGACGGACCTAGCGTACGTCAAGCCACTGCTCCAATGGGGGCTTGGCCGGCGCCGGACCAGTACGCAGTTATGGCCGCTCCAGAAATATTAGTGAGTGTGTCTGTCTCACTGTCTGTGACTGTGTGTATAACGGCGAGGAAGAATTGAAAGAAAAGAGGAGAGGAGAATGAAAACGTGTAGAAATTGCAAAAGTTAAAACTATTTGTGGGAAAGGAGAGACTATAGGCTACTCCATCCTATATGAGTCCCACAAATTTTTCTAACTGGAGTACTACTACTTTTGAAATCCAATTACAATGCTGCTTATTGTTTACTTCAAAATTTCAACTAACAACAAATATACAAATATTTATTATATCATGATTACAATTTATAATCAATTTAATAGTAATAATATTTTAATTGGCGATTTAATATAACTTTAGTCTTTAAATAAAAGTAATAATGATAAAAAATATATTTTGCATTCTAATAATTACTTTTGTTTACCATTCAAATTGAATTTAAATATAATTTAAATTTGCCGATTTTCAGTTAAATATACTCCATGGGCTAATTTTTCAATTATTAGATTACGAAATATTTAGGGATAGCCACTTGATAATACTTACTTTTATCGTGCGATTTAGAATTGCATATTAAGAATTTACAATAGTGATTTATGAATTAGAATTTGGTTTATTCATTTTGAAATTAGATAGCTATAAATTTGACCAAACTTTGTGACCCTTGACTATTTGCTCTATTAGGGGTGTGATCCGTTGCTAACTTTTATTAAATTGTTAACTTGCTAACTCATCAACGTAGTGTATTAAAAATGTCAAAACGATGATATTGAAATGTCAACATAAACTTAAGTTGACATTTTAATAAATTGTGGTGACATTTAAAAATTTGACCAAACTTTGCGACCCTTGACTATTTGCTCTATTAAGGGTGTGATCCGTTACTAACTTTTTTTAAATTGTTAACTTGTTAACTCATCAACGTAATGTATTAAAAATGTCAAAACGATGATATTGAAATGTCAACATAAACTTAAGTTGATATATACATTGTGTTGAAGTTAATATTTAAATGTCACCACAAATTATTAAAATGTAACACAAATATGTATTGACATTTTAATGTGATCGTGTTGACATTTTTAATAAACTATGTTGATGAGTTAGCAAGTTAGTAATTTAAGAAAAGTTACCATTATAACGCACCCCTGCTCTATTATTTATATGAATTTGAGAATGGAAATTTATTGAATTTTTGTTCATTATAATTATCATCTAATGTCAGGCAAAATTTTTATAAACTTTATATATAGAATTAATGAGTCTCATTATATGCAAATCCACTATTTATTGCAGAATCGCAGAACTACACCAAATTAGGGTTTTTAGATCTAGTTCTTTATGGATGATATGCGCAAATGTATAAATATTTTTCACCTTCATCACGAGCCTATCTGACTTCAGCTCAGGGCAAATAAGTCATAACATATTAGGAGGATTTAACTTTATTCCATAGTATATATTACTTCATTCCAGTAGATTTTTACTTCATTTCAATAGGATTATTACTTTTTTCCAGTACGTACATGCGGTTTCGCCGTTGCATACAGTTCTTTCTCTTTTCAATGTATATCACCACCGCTACGGCGATGACAACAAAAAGGAATGATAGTCTAATTGAATGGTGTAGTAAGCACATGGAATGATGTACACTATTTGAATAAAGTATGTGTAGAAGCATTTGAAGTCCTACTGGAATGAAGTAAAATCCTTAGCTAATGAAGTAATAAACCTACTAGAATGAATTGTATTTTTTAAAAGTGATAAAGTAAAAACCCAGTTCAATGAATTCGACTGAATCATGTGTTGAATCATTTCAAAACCTATTGGAAGTAAATAAAAACATAGTACTATAGTTTCAAGGTACTACATACCATAATGAAGTAAAATGAGATTGTAATGAAGACTGAAATAATTTACACATCAGCGAATCTCATGAAAAACAAGATCTAATGACCCTAATTTGGTCTCTAGTTCTGTCTTTAAAATTAGTTCGACATTGATCACAACTCTAGAATTAAATATGTAAATTTTACTCCCTCCGTCCGACCGTTCCCAAAGAATTTACTAGTTTTCCATTTTGGATCTTCCCCCAAAATTAGACAAAATCTAAATAAGAAAGTTTTGAACTATTAATAATATGGGCCCTACAATCCATTAACATTACTTTCACTATTTTTCCCTCTCTTTCTCTTACTTTTTCCTATCTCTTTCTTATTTTATCAATTGAACATAAAAATCCATGCAAACAATTGTCAATTTTTATGAGAAATATAGAGTATTTATTATTTTAATTTCAGCACCGGCCATTATGTCTGTTCCGTCCCTGGTGGAAACTGTACGTCTTCAAAGTATGATATTTTCAAGTATGTATAGTAACTTGAGCAGGTTCTGATGGAAAAGTAACTTCAAATAATATTACAATATGTAAACATGGATGTCAATCGGGTTATGAAATTATATACTCCCTCGTCCCTAAAAAATATGCATTCTTTCTCTTTTAATTCATCCCACAAGAATATGCACTTTCCAATTTTAGAAAGTGTTTTATCTCTAATGAGGTGGGATACATTATCCACTATCAATACTTTATTTACTTTTTCTCTCTACATCTCTCTTATTTTACCAATTTACATTAAAATTTGTGCAGACCCCAAAGTGTATATTCTTTGGAGATGGAGGGAGTATATATAAAGACGTAAGACAAAAATAAATCATTTACAAAAAAAATCTCTCCTAAACCGCCTTAGATCTCGTGGAGATTCATACATTCAAAGAATCACCCAATGTCTTAGAAACTTTGTAATGTTTTCTTTGCAATAAAATACTCCTTAGTAATGATTAAATCTATTGTGGATGTATTGCTGATATGTTAATGACGGTGAAATTTTACTGAAGAGTTTGATTTGAAGTAATATTATCAACCAACTATTAGCATGCATCCATTATACACAAGAAAATTTTAGAAAATAGTCTCTCCCTCTCATTTAAATGTTCATCTTTCACTTTTAATTTATCTCACTTAATATGTTAATTTTTTATATTTGGAAATAAATCTCTTTCCTAATTAAATTATTCAACTACTTTTTTCTCTATTTACTCCACCTAACAACTTCTCATAAAATCTCAATCCTCTAAAGAATATGGATATCTTGAGTGGGATGAAAGGACTAATTTTACGATGCAACTATCAGCCGGAAAAGGTTATGTATCGATTTAGATTTATATGTTACTTTTGGATTTCAATAATTCATAAATTGTGTGAATAAAAAATAATTACACTCTTCCGTCCTATAAAAATAGAGACACTTTTCTTTGTTTACATTTATAGAAAATTCTCTCCAACTCATTACTCATACAAATCTAGTTTTTATTTACAACTCATATCAATAGGACTCACCATTAAATAGGTCTCACCATTAAATACTACCCCCTTTGTCCCACTTTAGGAGTCTCTGTTTACTACTTTTAGATGTCTCACTTTAGGAGTCTCGGTTGACACATTCCATTTTTGGACATAACAATTACCCTTCTCTTTCCAAATATTTACCAACCATGCCATTAAAACAAAAAACAAAAATAATTGATTAAATAAAATTACCCTTCCCTTCGCCCCACCCCCACCCATTTCTAGGGTTTGAACGGTACGGTATACCGCGCCGAAATAACCATATCACATATCGTACCGTACCGTGCGGTATGACCAAAAACCATACCTTTACCGTACCGCTTTTGTCAGTATACCGCAATTGAGGTATACCGAAAAGTCGGTATACCAAAATTTAGATATCGTTACCGTATCGCTTTTGTCGGTATACCGTACTGTGATTTCGGTATAACGCAATATGCGGTATACCGCGATATACCGTGATTTCCGGTATATACCGCAATTGCGGTATATACCGTATTTGCTGTATACCGTGTTATTTGCGGTATATACTGCAATTGCGGTATGATGCGGTATAACGCGGTATATACAAAATGCATACCTTTACCGTACCTAAAACTGTTGGTACGGTATACCAAAAATTTGGTATTATTTCGGTACGGTAAGTGCGGTATTTTGATATTTCGGTATATTTTCCTAGCCCTACCAATTTCCTATTCAGTCACCCTCTCTCCAATCTAAAATCCCTAAGAGCGTCCACTATGGGGGTGGACGCGGCTATAGCCGCGTCTGGGGCGGGTGGGCGGCGGTGGGCGGGCGGCTATAGTGGGAAAGGTGGGCGGACAACTTTTTGGGGCGATGGGGGCGGCGGACACGGGATAGCCGCGTTCGGGGCGAGGACGCGGCTATGGAAAAATAGCATTTTGTATTTGGAATTTGGGGGCTATTGGAGGTGTCCACTATAGTGGCGGAAATAGAATTTTGGGGCTATGGACAAAAAACTGGGGCTATGGACAAAAAACTGGGGCGAGGCTATTGGGCGTGTCCACCTTATAGTGGACACCCTAATTCTACTAGCCGCTCCCCTCTCTATGAAAGCCTAATTCCCCTTGCCGCCGCCATCACCACACCTACTTGTCATGTCTCCCACAGCCAAATGCTGCCGCCATCA
The DNA here is from genome assembly GCF_004379255.2 of Salvia splendens. Taxonomy (NCBI): domain Eukaryota; kingdom Viridiplantae; phylum Streptophyta; class Magnoliopsida; order Lamiales; family Lamiaceae; genus Salvia; species Salvia splendens. Next base: position 22,276,916 of record NC_056038.1, read on the forward strand.
CCACCACCTCCTTTTTAGGTCTCATACCACCAAACGCAGCCACCATCCTCTCCCCCACGAAATCCTATTCATGACTCCAACTACTGAACGCCGCCACCATCACCACCAATCCTGACTTATTCGTGAGAGGAGACAGACACCTTCTCCGCCATTGTCCCTGAAACAGAGTTCTCGGTGAGCCGTACCTTGTCAGCTCTACCCACTCTCTCACCGTCGGCCGATTTTTCATGTGACTCCAATTTCGAGTCGATCGGCACCGATTTGTGCCCGAATTGCATTGTGGTACCCGAAACCCAGTTGTCAGCGAGCCCCACCTTGTCACCTCTATCCACTCTCTCACCGGCTGCCGATCTGACCCTGAATTCCATCTTCGAGGCGACCGGTGCCGATCTGACCCTGAATTCCACCATGGTCCCTGAAACCCAGCCCACTAAAGGCAGGGGTGGCTACACCGAGAAAGAGAAGCAGTATCTTCGGTTTCTTTCCATCCAGTGCCCATGTATTCTTTCCCTCCTCTAATTCAGTGAGTATGGTTTCGTAATTTCTTAAATTTTCTCGAGGGATTAAGCCATCCCCAATTTTGGGTTTGGAGGCTTAAGCACAATGTGATGGTGTTGTGGTTTGGTGGTTTTATTCCTTGGTGGTGTTGTACTCTGGTTGTTTTGTGGCTTGGTGGTGTTGTGCTTTGGTGGATACGTGGGTTACTGGCCATGAGGGTATTCTGTCTTGATGGTGTTTGGTTAACTGCTCATATGTGATATATGGATAAGGTTTGATGGGTGATTTGTTTGGTGTTATAGCTTATTGTCTATGATGACAATAAATGTAATGTTTAATTGTTATATGCATGCTTGTTGTTGCTTACTGCCCTATGATGACACTTCTCCGAGGGTTGTTGGTTTTTTGCTTGGTGTTGTGTTATGGTTGGTTGCCTATTGCATTTTGCTTCCTGCTTCATTGCATACACCCAATTATGAGACTACTCTGAGGGATTCCTTCACTACAAAAAGTGTGCTTTACTGAGAAATGAGATACACATAATCTATTCATTACAATGTCATAGTATCCAAAATGCATCTTGTGTGATCTCCATCCTAGTATCCAAATGCAGTGACCAGATCCCCTATGTCGTATGCAGCACCATCATTGTTCTGAGGTGCTAGGTAGTCCAACACTTCCCTCACCAACCCTTCTTCAACCTCCAGAACATTAGGTAAACCCTCTGTTCTCTCCAACTTGTCCTTGTTCATGTGGGGGAGTTTATAATTTTTCCACCCCTGACTTCTAGCATTTGTGTGAGGCAGCTCTGTAGTGAGAGGAACACTCTATTAAACTCTATTAATTGTTTGTGCTGAAAGCTTTTCATAAGAGCTACACACATTTCCCACCAGTGCATCGACATTGCTGAATGGTTTGTCATCCTGCAATGACTAGATTGCCATGGAAAAATCAAGGTCTAATATGTTTGTATCTGGAAAGTTTGGTGGTTGACAAACGAGTTGGGTTTTAAATCCATTTGAGTTAGGAGCCTAATTGATGTGAATTCGGGTATTCACAATCATAGAATACTACGATGTCGAGGGTCATGGGTTGATTGGAGTCCGAGAAGAGGGTGGAGACATGTCAAGGTGCAAAGCCAAATTCAAAGGTCTGATTCAAACTGGAATTTCACTGTGAAGTTAAAATCCAAATGCACTCCTCATACTACCATTGTCTTCATCGTCAAAAGAGCTTCACGTGGGTATCTTGCATGCCTCAATCGGAGCCCGGATGAGGAAGTTATGATCGTTTTAAGAAAGTCGCGCAATGCAGAACGAAACGCGCGGGCGGACGTTTTTCCTCATGCAAAACGCCCGGTCGGGCATTTTTCTCGAAAGATTAATTTTTATCCAGAAACTTCGCTCGGGCGCGCGAAATGAGCCTAGACCGGGCGTTTTATCCGAGATGTGTCTTTGTGGAATTGTTTTATTTTACTCATTTTTCACTCTTAGTATAAATACACATGTCTACGGTTTTTGTCATGAGTTTTTGAATGATATTGTAAGAACAAAGACTCCATTTGTGAGCACCCATCTTCATTTTTGAAGATTTGTCAAAATCCCTTGTGGTTGCATTCCAATTTATTGCCGGGCTTAGGTTGAATGTTAACGTATGCAATTCTAGTTCTTGTGTTGCTAGTTTTGTGGAGCCATTAGATTCTTGCTTTGGTGAAAGTTGCCTTGGGTTGTTTTCATTGTTTTGTAGAAGGTCCATAGGTTCCAAGCATCTATCTAAATCATAACACCTTCACCTTCTCCCTTTTCCACCATTTTTATTGTTTCATTTCTTGTTGGATTTGTTTGGGTTATTGAAATATTTACAAGAGCAAGTCCGGGGCAAACATATGTGTCTTGAATCCTTAAGATTCACATTACCAATTTTTCTTAGTTTCCTACGCTCAATCTTAGAAATATTGGATAGTACGATTGGTCAAGAGGATTTCAAGTTTCGTTTACTACATGGAATAACAACGATGAATTTCTTTAGTTTTTACTTATAAGTCTAATTAGTTTTAAAATAAAGTATAATTCTTTTGTGAGCCAATTCACAAAATACTTTATCGAGCCCATTTGTTCCAGGCGCAAATTTCGTTCTTTCTCTGTGATTAATCTAATTCTTCCTACTCCTAGATCCGTTACAACCTCCACCACTTGAAAAATCAATTCCACCAATTAATAACCATCAACTCAATTCAATGGCAATTAAGTTTCACAATCTCTCCAAAGGTTTCAAGCAACATAAAAAAAAGGGCTTAGCTTTGGGGGATTAGTTCATGGGGATGGCTACACGGCGGTTCTCGGCCATGAGACGATGATTGCTGTGGCCCTGGAGACAGCAGTACGAGGCTCCCGGAGACGACGCCAACTGCATCGTGACAGCAGCGGCCCTGCATTCCCTCCGAGCGGCTGTGCTCCCGCAGCAACGGCGACGAAGACAACAGCCATGACTGAGGTGGCGCTGCTTGCATAGTGCGGCAGGGACCGAGGCAGGAGCAGCTGCAGGAAGCCCCAGCGAGGTCCCGGAGCAGCAAAACTGCTCGGTTGACCAGGGCGGATAATAGTGCTGAACGACGACGTTGGAGGTTAGGGGCTGGTCTCGATGCAGCACAAGAGCAGGATAAAGAAGTCGCCCAAGGTGTGTAATCGACGACGGCGTCGCGAAATAGATGGCTAGGAGGCCACTGTGACGTCAGCAATGGAGCGCCGACAATTGGAAGCTGACGACGTTGAATACACAAGAGAAAGGGTTGAGTTTGAGCTCTCTGATTTGGGATTTCACGATAGAGAGAAGGTGATGAGAAGGTTTGACCAAATAAATCTTGGAATTAAATTCGGGCTTTGAGGATTAATTAGTTGGGCTGAAAATAATTGTTGAAGGTGTTACGTACGGACGGAAGGCGCGAATGGCCAGCCGACGTCGCCCGCGACGCCTCGGGCGGCCACAAAATAAAAAGAGCTATCTTAACAAGTTAAGATTGGAGTGAGAAACACAAGTTAAGGATTTTAAACGAACGAGGTGGGCTTTCTATTTAGCGTACAATTTTATGCAAAGTATTATGATGGGCTTTCTATTCAAGATGTGATCGTTGGCTTTTTGTACTTATTTTACTGAGCTTTCGATTTGATATATCGGCTTGAGCTTCCTTTTAAGTGACGAAATGCCTTTTAAGTTGGTGTGAAATTAGTTTTAATTCAGTGGTGATGTGACATACGTGATTTAAGTGACATACGCTATGTGTTATTTTATTGAGTGAATTGTGAATTGCTCGGCTTTGCCTATATGGTGTTGTACTTGCCTATATGATGTTATACGATGCTCGGCATTAACCGATAATTATGAGTTATGTTTCAAACTCATTTTATGAGGAAAGGGAGATACAAATTGAAGGGGTTGGCAGTGGAAGCGTGTGTACAAATAAATCAGATAATAGTTTCGATCTATTTAGCAGATTATTTGGACAAAATCTATCCGCGCAATTAGCACATGTATCATGCTCATAACTTGAATTAAACATGCTTTAAGTATAATTGAAACCTAAAAATGCTTTTCTACGGAGTAGGAATTATACCTTGATGATTCTCCAAAGAATCGAATATTGCTCGCTACTTCTCCACGTGAAGATGTTGAGTACTAAACCACGGATCTTCTGACTGGTTCCCGAACTGTATTCCGATATCAGTGTGGGCTGATCTGACCAGAACACTAGGACTTAAATAAAGAACACAGAAAATTCGATCTCACGGAGAAGAGTTGAGGAGGAAAAATCGTGCTCTTCTATACGTGAGAGGGGATGAAAATTTTGTGGAAAATAATGTGTATTTTCTGTCTCCCTTATTCTCCTATTTATATTAAGTTACATATTGAGCCCAGTCAGGGATCTATGGAAGGTTTTGGATATGACCCCCCTCTAAATAGCGTTTTACTAATTAAATTGAACCCACAATTTAATACAAGCTTAAATTAAAATATTACGAATAGCCACACAGAAGTAATATTGACTTGCCCATCCAATTTTGAAATTGCAAGTAATCCGAGTTTCCGTTTTGACTTTTATTTCCCGCACTTAAGATATAAATATCCATTAATTAATTAATGTCTGTTATGGACTTAATTAATTAACATCTTATTAATTCCAAGAGTGGACTTAGCATGAATCGCTTATTTATTATTAATAGAGTAATTAAACGCCAACTAGCTAGGTTTCGAATAATAAAATCTTGTTTAGAGCACCTCTTGAGGACATTATCAAACGAGACTCGCCTCACACACGATTCAATATAATAGCAATCCTAGCACCACTAGATATTAATCACTACTACCCAATATATCATGATTATTGTGTTGCGAAAAACTCGCACCATTTGATAAGACAAAGTAATGCATAATCAATACCGTTTGCTCAAAGCTATTATATACTCCCTCTGTCTAGGAATAGGAGTCCTGTTTTTCCATTTTAGTCCGTTCGCGAATAGGCGTCCCGATTCACTTTTTCCATAAATGGTAATAGGGTCCCACATTCCACTAACTCATTACACTCACATTTCATTTAAAATTAATATATACAAGTGAGACCCCTATTCCACTAACTTTTTTCCACCCACTTTTCTTAAAACTCGTGCTGCCCATAAATGAGATTCCTAATGGCGAACGGGTGGAGTATTGATTAAGAAACAAATGTTTATCAAGATCTCGTCTTTCAGTAGATAGCATAAAGACTCGTCTCGCTGTTAGATCCGTCCAGTGCTGTACTACACCAATGTCATCTTATTTCTTTCAGTAAGGCTTAGAAATATGCGGACTGACATTGCAACCTTTTACGATAGGTAGTCTAGGCCTATCTGAGTTGTGAAATTCTTCTTTTTCTTTGTTCAGAACTGACCGTGTTACCTTAAAGTGGACGACACCCACAACCGGTCTACTAAAACAAAGACTTAGACTTTGTTAAGTTCTTATACATTTAAATATGCAATAAACATCCATTAAATGTAAAACATAATAACATTATGACAAAATTAATCTGTTTTATTCCTTGGAAAATAAAATAAGAGTTTTTACAGGATTCAATAACTCGAAATGTGATTTCTAGTATACAAACTCTAACACAAATGTCATGTCATGCCATGTTTTGTTTTGAGGAAATTGTTAGGATTGGTATACTAAAAAGCATATTTCGAGCATGTTGCACGGATAGAATTGCTTGTATACAATAAATTCTACAATCCACTTTTAACCCAAGGCGAGAAGAATTAATTTTATCGCATTGGTGTTTGCTTATGCATTTATAAGATGTTTCTCAAACATTTAAATGTATAAGAAGCAAATAAGTCTAATTCTTCTACATAGTAGACTGGTCGTGAACGACGTTCACAGAAGGTGACGCAGTCGGTCCTTTGTAGAAGAGAAATAGAATTTCACAACCTAGATAGGCTTTGGCTACCTATCGTGAAAGGTTGCAGTGTCAGTCCGCATGTTTCCTTACCTTAGGAAATAAAGGTTTGCCCAACTGGGGGTGGACGAAAAATCAGTTTTTGAGAAATCTGATATTCTGTCTTATTTCTAATCAAGCCCTTTTCGATTCTGATAAGCTTTGCCCACCCAAAGGTCAGATTCTGAGTTCGGGATACAGATTAGAAGATTCGTGGTTGAGTACGAAGATCTTCATGTGGAGAAGGCGCAAACAATCGTCGATTCTTTGGAGAATCAAATCGCAGCTACGGCGAGGGCAACTAACGACGCGTGTCGGCGGCGACAGCAGTTCGAGTGGGAGCCATTTTTGTGGGCAGTTTCCAGGCTCGGAGGAAGCTGTTGTCGCAGCCACTGCAGAGACGACAATGTCGCATTAGCAACGACGATGCAGCGACAGCAGCGTCGGTATATCGCAAAGCGACAGAAACGAGGCAGCTGCAGTGACGTCGCAGTGACAGCAGCGACGACGACATCCAGCAGTACAGCGCCAGAGCTGTGACATCGACGCAACAGCGTCGAAGAGTCCAGCAGCGGCCGCTGAGATGAAAGACGGTCGACGGAGGCAAGAGCAGGCTGTTATGACAGCGGCGACACTTGCGCGTGTCTTCGCCCTGTGACATCACTTTCCAAATTAGTTAGGGTTTCCTAAACCCTAGGAATAATTTTGGATATATTCAAGATATAATTTGAATAAGTTTTGAATTTATCAATTTAATTGGATTATCTAAAATTTAATTTTTTAATTAAAGTATGGATTAATGAGATATTTATCCTTATTTTATGGATTTAGATAGATTGAATTCTATCTAGATAAATCCTAGATAAATTTGGATAACAATAATTATTTTATTTTATCTTATGGATTTATATAGATTTAATTCTATGTGAATAAATCCTAGATAGACTAGATAAATAATTAATTATATTTAGATTTTATCCTCATTTTATGGATTTAGATATATTTAATTATATCTAGAGAAATCCTAGATGAATGTGGATGATAGTAATTAAATTTATTTACGTCATATGGATTTAGACACATTTTATTCTATCTTGTTGGGTCCTTGATTGACTAAGATAAATATTAATTAAGTTTATACATATTTTGTAGATATTGATAGATTTATATCTATGTAGAATATATCTTAGTAGATTTGTATAATTAAAATCCATATTTATCTTTATCTCGTGGATATTTATAGAATTAATTCTATTTAGAAAATATCCTAGTAGATTTAGATAATTAAATGTATCTCTATCTATAGATATTGATAGATTTATATCTATCTAGAATATATCTTAGGAGATTTAGATAATTGTTAATCCAGTATTGTAATTATCTTTTGGATTTAAGATAGATTTAGTTCTATCTAGTTAAATCCTAGTTGAATTAGTTAATATTAATTCTAGTTTATCCTAATTTTATGGATATAAATAGATTTATTTCTATTTAGAAAATATCCTAGATAAATTTGGATAAAGATAATACAAGATAATCCCAATCTAATTGGATTTTGATAAACTTAATTTTATCTATAATAAATCCTAATAGATATGATATATTCTAGTTTATTATTCAAATAATCTAAGATTCTTTAAATCTTGGAATGATTGGATTTTATCTTTATCTTATGGATTTGGAGAAATTTGTTTTTATCCTGAAATATCCTGGTAAGATTTAGATAATGATAATCCAAGGTCAGTTTTATCTTGAATTTTAGGATTTGATTTTATCCATGTAAAATCTAGAATAATCCTAAGAGGATTTAGATAGATTCAATTCTATCTAGATATATCCTAAATTAGTTTGGATAGTCATTATCCAAATAAATCGTATCAAATCCGAAATTCCTATGTTGGATAAGATAAGGAATTAATTATTTAATTAAATCTCCCTAGATTTATTAAATAATTTCAATAATTATCCAGTGAGATTAATTATCATATTTTTAAATGGATTTATCTATTTATTTGGTGTTAATCTGTTTTAAGTGGATTATCTGTCTTATCTACTTATGTGATGATTATGCAAAAACCATGTTTAAAATGACTAAGCGATAATTACAACAGTGCGTTGTATATGGTCTCCATAAATTGGTCTATATATGAAGCAGTTTCTAATATTATCGCGACCCACCTTAGTGGGAGCAATAATCCTACGAAATAGCAAGTTCATAAGATTAGACTTCTTAATGGTAAATTGTTTAATCTGGAAGCATGTTTCTAATATTATCGCGACCCACCCTAGTGGGAGCCATAATCCTACGAAATTGCAAGTTCATATGTTTAAACATATTTATAAGATAGCTATGGAATTTTGTTAGTGGTGTGCGACCTTCCCTAGAAGGAGTATCAAAACAGAAACGAAATTCCTTGATGCTAATATTTATGGTTAAAGCTTAAGCAATATTTGGCGGTCATGCCACCTTAGTGGTCTCTGGACTATTCGTCGGTATTGTGACCAGTAAATTGTTGGAATCCAAATTTGTATGACCTCCCTAGAGGCGTACTTATTTTGGTTGTCACGGTTACGAGATACATAAATTGTTTTGTGGTTGTTTGCGGTTATGTATTAAGCATAGCATGTGATAAATAGTTTTATTTCTTCTCAGCCAAATTCTTAATAATTTCTGCGAACCTTAAAGAAATTAAACTCGAAGGCCAAAATTATGTAGACTGGAAATATTAAATGGATAAGACTCTCATTGCTGAAAACTTAAAGTTTGTACTCACTAATTCATGTCCTCCATTTCCTCGATAAAATTCTACAAAGAAAGTTTGAGAATGCATTTTATGCATGTACTCGATAAGTTCTTTGAGGAAGAAGGTCAAACTACTTTCTTTTAAGTAGTGAGACAAGTCTTGGTTTATATCGATGATAAAGGAATATCCAATGAGGACGTTGTCCAGATTCTGTTGAAACATCCAAGAGAGTTAGAATATTTTGAAGAATCTTCTGATTCAGTTACTCAAATAGTTTCTATACTCAGTTCATCGCCAAATGTAACAAGAAGTGAGTACAGGAAGGTTGTTACTGAAAAGTTAGAAACCTTCGGCATTGTATTCACTTTATTACTTTTGGAGGAAGATAACATGATAGTTGACGAATTCATTAAGGCTGCATCTTTCCTATGTCTTAGTTCAATCGAACAGAAGACTAGCAATGAAAAGAGGGAAGAGCTGAATTGTCGTCAATGTCTGCTGAAAGCAAGAAAGACAAGAAAAATTTGGTGACAAGGCAAAGAGAAGATGTATTGTAAGTCGGATTGACCTCTTCTAAAGAAGAACAATGACTTAGATAACAACGCAACTTCTAAAGGAGGGATCTTAATCCAGTTGGGCAGTTGTTGCAGTGGGAGCTATTTATTTATGCTCACTTTATTGTTTTGTTTTGATGTTAGAGATTTTGTTTTATTGGTACAGTTTAGTTTGGAAAGAATTCAGTTTCAGTTTCTAAACGTGTTAATGATTAAATGATGTTCGATGTCATTTGATAATGCTTGCATTATTGAGAAATGTGGATCGAATATCTATCATAGTACCATAGAAAAACAAATTATACATCATAGTATCTAAACAATATAATTGCAAAAAGATTGAGTTTAACACCACAGTTCAACTTCTTAAACAATGAATGATAAAGTATTTATGGTACTTAATCATAAGACCAAGAAAGTACTTAGTAATTGTTTAAACTGATTTTGTCTAACTCAAGTGACTATCGAGATTTTAACAACTTGTTTGTTAAATAGCTTGAAGGTCAAGTAAGTCTGGTTGATGCACTATAAGTTAGAATCCTTTGGTGGTTCAAAGGATTCAGAATACTATGCAACATAGAAAGACTAGTAAGTCTCAATGGTTTACACCATAGGAGACGAGCAAATGAGTTAAGATCAGTAGTGGGAGTTAAATCCTAGTTGACTACTCCAAGCATTCTTCTAAAGAATGGGATAGTCATATAAGAAGATATCGAAGTCTATCGAAGACAAGTTCGATAAGTGAACAGTTTTACTCAATAACACCTTATCATTGATGGAATATACGTTGGAAACAACGAGTTATACCTTAAAGAAACTATCATAACATCAGTACCTTCTACAACACACGAGTTGTGGACTAGAGGCAAGTTTAGTCCAGCACATCTCAAGGTGTGGAGTTATTCCAACACATGTTTTGGAAAAGGTATCCATGTAATTGGAGTTGTGTACTGAGGTATGTTTTAAGGTTGTCCCAAATGATAGAAAAGGTACAAGTTCTATAATCTTAACGGCAAGATATGTGTTTGTTTACACGAATACTAGATTCTTTGATGAAGATTATGAGGAGAACTACAAGCCTAACAAACATGATAATTCTCAAGATAATGAGAATATCTATTTTCCATCTTAACCAAGAAGTCATACCATTAGAAACTTATGCACTAAGAAAATCAATGTTTGTACCTAAGGGTTTAAGAGTCGTGTCGTAGTGGGAGCATTCTTTGCGAACATAATAAGTTCATGGGTCTAAAAGAGTCTTAAGACTCAGTCTTAGATCAACTTGAACATAATCCCTGTAACTACAAGGACGCAATGACTTATTCAGATAATCATTCTTGATAAGATGATAGATTCTGAATAACAATCTTAAATAGACAAGAATGTTTGCAAGACTTGCGATACTACCCATAGACTATTTCAGTCAGTGGGAGCTAGTGGACCTGCAAGTGTAAGCATGGATCTCAGAAGGCTAGAAAAATGGCAAAGGGTTATACCTAGAGAGAATTATATTCTCGCATGCCATTTTTGCCTAAGTCGATCTGTATATTGTCTATTGTAGCCTACATAAATTAGGATGTATGTACTATGATTGTCAAGACAATTTTCTTTAAGTAGAAGTCTTGAGGAGATCATCTGCATGGAACATCTTAATGGTTTTGTAATACAGGGCAAGAAAGTTGAAAGTGCACTATATTTGGTATTCTTGGTACTCTACGATGATGACATCTATAAAAGTTGATAAACATCTAAGAGGGTTATCTAGCGTAGGAAACTGGCCGTCTACCCAGTTTAAGGATGATGGATTTAAGATAATCTAGTTACATTCTAAGCATCTGTGTCATTAGATTGCTAGAAAAAGAATATTATGTTTCTTAAAGAATCCTACATCTACACAATACTTAGACACTTTAGCATTGAAAATTCCAAGAAAAGGTTTTTCTTTTTCTAGACTGAATTATTTTGTCTCTAGTCAAGTGTTTTTCGACATTGAATGAGATCAAGAAGAATGAGACAAGTTCCATAATTGGAAGTTTCATATATGCTATGATGTGTATTAAGTTAGATATTAGCTTTGCCGTCGGCATAGAAGCATGATATCATTTTAACCATGGCCAAAGACATTGGATTGGGTAAAGAATATACTATAGTACTTGAAGAAGACTAAACGGTATGCTCTAGTTTACCAGACATCCATGTTTTGTCCTTTAGGTTACATCGACTTGATTTTATAATTGATTGATGATCGAGTTATCCTCTCACTATGTGTTAACGTTAGGAGTTGAAAACTGAGTCATGAAGGAGTGTGATTACATCACAGACTCTATCATGAAAATTACAAGTGTGGTTTCATCAAAAACTACTAAGGTAGTTGTTAATCTCAGTAACTTCCTAATAGCTTTGACCGTGAATCTGAGTATGCCTATGAGTATTATATTTTGTTATGATTACTCTAGCCAAGTGTCTAACTCGAGGGAAACACGATCTGATAAAGCTAAGCAATCACATAGAGATGAAGTATGAAATTAATTAAGGATTAAGTGCGCAGCAAGACGTTAAGGTTTCCAAGATATCATCAGAGAACAACCTGGCAGAACTTTTCACAAAAAGCCTATATGGCAACATGTTTTACACATGAGGTGAAAAGTACGGTAGTTCGATGTATCATGGCCCGAGACCTGCTTAGAGTATAATTGGGAGAGTTTTGGCAGTGGGTATACTCGAAAGCATGATTTTGAGTATAAGTGGGAGATTGTTAGGATTGGTATACTGAAAAGCATATTTCGAGCATGTTGCACGGATAGAATTGCTTGCATACAATAAATTCTACAATCCACTTTTAACCCAAGGCAAGAAGAATTAATTTTATCGCATTGGTGTTTGCTTATGCATTTATAAGATGTTTCTCAAACATTTAAATGTATAAGAAGCAAATAAGTCTAATTCTTCTACATAGTAGACTGGTCGTGAACGACGTTCACAGAAGGTGACGCAGTCGGTCCTTTGTAGAAGAGAAATAGAATTTCACAACCTAGATAGGCTTTGGCTACCAATCGTGAAAGGTTACAGTGTCAGTCCGCATGTTTCCTTACCTTAGGAAATAAACGACACTGGTGTGGTATAGCACTGAAGGATCTAACAGTTGAGATAAGTCTTTCTTGCTATTTACTGAAAGACGAGGTCTCGGTGATTGTTATTTCTTAATCATTGTTGATATAACATTGAGCATACGATATTGATTATGCACTACTTTGATTTATCAAATGGTGCGGATTTTTCGCAATCCAAGAATCCTGATATCTTGGGTAGTGGTGATTAATGTCTACAGGTGCTAGTATTGTTATTGCAATGAATCGTGTGCTGGGTGAGTCCAGTTTGATAATATCCTCAAGAGGTGTTCGAAAAAGGTTTTATTATTCAGAAACCCGGCGGTTGGAATTTATTCCAGAATAATAAATAAAGATTTTGAACTAGACAACTCTTGGAAAAAGATATTAATTAATTAAAGTCAAATAGCAGGCTTAAATTAATTAATGGATATTTATATCTTAAACACGGGAAATGTAATAATGGAGTACTCATTTCAGTTGGAAGAAGCTCGGCCAGAAAGGAGTTCGGTAAGCTCGGCTTACCGAGCTGAAACTAGCTTGGAACTAGCAGAAGAAGAAGGAAGCTCGGCTTTGAGTTCGGCTTTGAGCCGAAAAGACAGTTGGTCTTGAGCCGAGAAGCAAAGGAGTTCGGTTTGTGTACCGAGAAAGGAGTTCGGTTTGTGAACCGAGAAGGGAGCTCGGTTGTGAGCCGAAGAGAGTGCTCGGTTGTGAGCCGAAAAGAAAGTTCGGTCTTGAGTCAAGAATAGAGTTCGTCTTGAGCCGAAAAAGAAGAAGCAACAGTTCGGTCTTGAACCGAGAAGGAAGTTCGGCCTAGAGAAACTAGCCGTTGGTGCAGCAGTTAGTTAGCCGAAATGTAGCAGTTATTCTTCTTGCTTTCTTGATTCTTCTTGTAGTTAGTTAGTAGCAGTTGCTACTTGATTGTAGAGCTTTAAATAGCTCAAAACCATGTACGTAGTTAGTAGTGAAAATCAATAAAGAGTTTTCAAGTTTTCTCTCCAAGATTACCATCTTCGATACTCTAAGTGTGAGTGTGTGTTCTTCTGCATTGTGAGTGATCATACAACTGTGAGTGTGTGTGTGATTCACCTGAGTGTGTGAAAGTCTTGTGCGTATTGAATCCCAACAAGTGGCGCCGTCTGTGGGAAAGGGGATATTGAAGCTGATTTGCAGAGGATCAAACGGTTTCAGAGATGGCAGCAAGGCTTGATGCAGAAAAGTTCACAGGCAAGAATGATTATAGCCTGTGGAAGATGAAGATGAAGGCGGTCTTGATTCAACAAGGCTTGGCCGCAGTTCTTGCAAATACAGAAGAGAAAGGAAAGGCTCCAATGCTTGATGATAAAGCTCAGGCAAAGATGGAGGAGATGCAGCTCAAGGCACATTCTGCAGTGATTCTGTGCCTTGGAGATAAGGTCTTGAGGGAAGTTCAAGAAGCCAAGACTGCGGTGGAGATCTTGAACAGGTTAGATGAAGTTTACCTGGCAAAATCTTTGGCTAACCGGCTGTATCTCAAGAAGAGGCTCTATGCCTATAGTTTTTCTGGTGAAAAATCTATCATAGAGCAGTTGGAGGAGTTCAACAAGATCATTGATGATCTGGGCTCTGTGGATGTTAAAATTTCAGATGAAGACAAGGCCATTCTTACATTGAATGCCTTGCCTAGCTCGTATGACCAGTTGAGTGATGCAATTATCTATGGCAGAGATAAGCCTATCACCTATGCAGAAGTCTACTCGGCCTTGATGGCTAAGGAACTCCAGAAGACTACCAGCAGAGGCTCTGCAAGCTCCAATGTTCAAGCTGCAGAGGCCTTGAATGTGAAGAAGTTCAAAAAGCAGAACTTCAAGAAAAAGTTTGAGGGCTCTAAACCCTCAAGTTCTGATGCTCAGAAGGAAACCAGAGCATGTTTTTGGTGCAAGAAACCAGGGCACTTGAAGAAGGACTGCCATGCCTGGAAGAGAAAACTAGCCTCTGAGGGCCACAACACTTCTGATTGTGTAGAGAGTACTGATCCCCCTGCTCAACTCATGAATGTAAGTGATAATGGTATCAGTCACAGGTGGATAATGGACTCAGGGTGCAGCTTCCATATGTGCCCCAACAAATCTTGGTTTCATGATCTTCAGGAAGCATCAGGGACTGTAGTTCTTGGAAATAACCATGTGTGTCAGATCAAAGGGATAGGGAAAGTGAAGCTAAGTTTGCAAGATGGCTCTATAAAGATCCTAACTGGGGTGAGGTATATTCCGGAAGTGAAAAGAAATCTCATCTCATTGGGAATGCTGGAGGAGAAAGGATTCACCATATTGATGAGTCAGGGAAAGATGCTTGTGAAATCTGGGAATGCAGTGATGATGGAGGCTGACAGAGAGCACATTCTCTATTATCTGAAGGCTAAGGCTGTTGATGGAGAAAGCAATGCAGTGTCAGATGATTCCATAATGCTATGGCACAAGAGATTGGGCCATCCAGCAGAAGGAAGCTTGAAAGAACTCATCAAGAAGGGCCTGATCTCTGGGGATTTCAACAAGATGGACCCCTGTGAGCAGTGTATACTTGGAAAAGCAAAGAAGGCACCCTATCCTACAGGTATTCACTCTTCTACAGCCCCATTAGACTACATACACAGTGATCTCTGGGGCCCTTCACCTGTAAGCTCAATTGGTGGTGGGAAATACTACCTTGCTATTATTGATGACTACACTAGGAAACTGTGGGTGTACATACTGAAAGAAAAATCAGAGACATTCACAAAATTCAAGATATGGTGTAAAGAGGTGGAGCTAGAGAAGGGAAGGAGTGTTAAATGCCTAAGAACTGACAATGGCTTGGAATTCCTATCTACTGAGTTTGATCTGTTTTGCAAAGAGAAGGGTATGAAGAGGCACCGCACTGTTCCTGGTAACCCCCAGCAAAATGGTGTTGTGGAGAGGATGAATAGGACTATCCTAGAGAGAGTAAGGTGCTTGTTACTCAGTTCTGGTCTGAGCAACCGATTTTGGGGAGAGGCTGTGTATACAGCAGCCTATCTCATAAATAAGTGTCCATCTACTGCCCTTAAGTCTGAAACTCCTGATTACATGTGGTATGGAGCCCATAGTGACTACTCAAAATACAAGGTGTTTGGGTGTGCAGCCTATGCTCATGCTAGGCAAAGTAAGCTTGAGGCTAGGGCTCTAAAATGCATATTGCTGGGGTATCAGAGGGGTGTTAAGGGGTATAGGCTCTGGTACATTGAGCCTGGTAGGCAGAAGGTGGTGGTGAGTAGGGATGTTGTGTTCTTGGAGGATCAGATGCCATACTTAAAAGGGAAGCTGGACTCCAATGAAGTTGAGAGTGATTTCCTCAAGGTGGAGCCAGTGGGACTTTGCCAAGGAGCAGGTGGAGCCTCTGACTCAGAAAGTGAGTCTGAACCAGAGGATGATGGTGCTCTAGCTCGAGGTAGAAAAATTGATGAGCCTACAGCAGATTCTGCCAGAGAGTACCAGATAGCAAGAGATAGAGGCAGAAGAAATACAAGACCACCTGAAAGGTTTTCTGTTGTGGTCTACTATGCACTTTGTGCTGCTGAGGGCATTGATATTGCAGATCCTCTCACATATAAAGAAGCCATGAAGAGTAAAGACAGAGAAAGGTGGATTGAAGCCATGAATGAGGAAATGGAATCTTTACTCAAGAACAAAACATGGATTTTGGTGGATAAATCCAGACTGACTACAGATGGAAAAGAAAGGAGGCTGATCAGTTGTAAGTGGTTGTTTAAGAAAAAGATTGAGACCACTGATAAAGATAGAATCAGATTCAAGGCAAGGCTGGTGGCTAGGGGCTTCACACAGCAAGAAGGAATTGATTTCAATGAAGTATTTGCTCCAGTTGTTAAGCACACTTCGATTAGAATCTTGTTGGCAGTTGTGAACCAGCTAGACTGGGAGCTACAACAGCTTGATGTGAAGACAGCCTTCCTCAATGGGGATCTAGAGGAGACTATCTTTATGGAACAGCCAGAGGGCTATGTGAAGACTGGAGAAGAAGGCAAGGTGTGCCTGCTACAGAAAAGTCTTTATGGACTTAAGCAAAGTCCTAGACAGTGGAATAAGAAGTTTGATGCACAGATGAAGAAGATTGGCTTCTCCAAGTCAGAATATGATGATTGTATTTACATCAAGAAGGCAGGCAGGACTCCCATTGCCTACCTGTTACTCTATGTGGATGATATGCTACTTGCAGGCCCTTCTATGACAGAAATTCAGAAAGTTAAACAAGATCTGAAGTCGAGCTTTGATATGAAGGATCTAGGAGAGTCAAGGAAGATCCTAGGCATACATATTCAGAGAGATAGAGGCTGCAAGAAGCTGTGGATGCTGCAAACTGATTATATTGACAAAGTTATGCAGAGATTCAGAATGGAGAATGCTAAACCTGCCTCAACACCCTTGTCCCAGAGTTTCAGATTATCAAAGGAACAAGCTCCTAAAACTAAGCAAGAGGCTGATGAGATGGAGGCTATCCCTTATGCTAGTGTTGTTGGGAGTATCATGTACACTATGATTTGTACAAGACCAGATCTTGCTCATGCTATCTCAGTGACTAGCAGATACATGGCAGACCCGGGGAAGGAGCATTGGAATGCTCTTAAATGGATATTGAGGTACATGAAGTCAACTAAGGACTGGGGGATTGTGTTCAATGGCTGGGAAGGTGGATCTGAGGAGGTTGTGCAGGGGTATTGTGATGCAGACTATGCTGCAAATCTGGACACCAGAAAGTCTCAAACAGGTTATTTGTTCACCATGTTTGGAACTGTGATCAGTTGGAAATCAGGTCTGCAGAGTGTAGTTGCTCTCTCAACTACAGAATCAGAGTATATAGCTCTCACTGCAGCTGTACAGGAGAGTTTTTGGATCCAGGGAGTGATTTCTGATTTTGGTTTTGACCAAGAAACAATGGTGATTCATTGTGACAGCAGCTCAGCTATATGCTTGGCTAAACATCCGGGTTTCCATGAAAGGAGCAAGCATATAGACATAAAGTTGCACTTTATTAGAGATGAGATTGAAAGGGGAAGGGTGAAGGTGGTTAAGATTAACACCTTGCACAATCCGGCAGATATGCTAACTAAATCTCTAAGTAGAGACAAGTTTGATCATTGCAAGAAGTTGATCAATGTTTGTGCAAGAACTGAGATGAGCCCTCAGGTGGAGAATTGTAATAATGGAGTACTCATTTCAGTTGGAAGAAGCTCGGCCAGAAAGGAGTTCGGTAAGCTCGGCTTACCGAGCTGGAACTAGCTTGGAACTAGCAGAAGAAGAAGGAAGCTCGGCTTTGAGTTCGGCTTTGAGCCGAAAAGACAGTTGGTCTTGAGCCGAGAAGCAAAGGAGTTCGGTTTGTGTACCGAGAAAGGAGTTCGGTTTGTGAACCGAGAAGGGAGCTCGGTTGTGAGCCGAAGAGAGTGCTCGGTTGTGAGCCGAAAAGAAAGTTCGGTCTTGAGTCAAGAATAGAGTTCGTCTTGAGCCGAAAAAGAAGAAGCAACAGTTCGGTCTTGAACCGAGAAGGAAGTTCGGCCTAGAGAAACTAGCCGTTGGTGCAGCAGTTAGTTAGCCGAAATGTAGCAGTTATTCTTCTTGCTTTCTTGATTCTTCTTGTAGTTAGTTAGTAGCAGTTGCTACTTGATTGTAGAGCTTTAAATAGCTCAAAACCATGTACGTAGTTAGTAGTGAAAATCAATAAAGAGTTTTCAAGTTTTCTCTCCAAGATTACCATCTTCGATACTCTAAGTGTGAGTGTGTGTTCTTCTGCATTGTGAGTGATCATACAACTGTGAGTGTGTGTGTGATTCACCTGAGTGTGTGAAAGTCTTGTGCGTATTGAATCCCAACAGGAAATAATAAATTAAAGAGGTAAATCCCGGATTACTCGTAATTTGGGATTGGACGGGCAGTCAATATTATTTTACTGTAGTGGTTGATAATAATATTCTGTCGGACTTGTATTAAATTGAGACTCAGTAAAAGCCCAACAGGTTTGGCCCAAGTCCAACCCCATGGATCCCTAATCTGGCCCATTATAACTCAATATAAAAGGAGATTAGAAAAGAGATTTAGGGTGAAAAACCTCATAATTTTCGTGCTCCCCTCTGGGAGTGGACGAAAAATCAGTTTTTGAGAAAACTGATATTCTGTCTTCTTTCTAATCAAGCCCTTTTCGATTCTGATAAGCTTTGCCCACCCAAAGATCAGATTCTGAGTTTGGGATACAGATTAGAAGATTCGTGGTTGAGTACGAAGATCTTTATGTGGAGAAGGCGCAAGCAATCGTCGATTCTTTGGAGAATCAGATCGGTAATTCTAAACCGTATGAAATTCATGAACTAGGTTTTAATTCCTTTTACATGAATTGTATGCGTTCTTGTATGCAATTGATTATTTAACATGTAGATATTTAATCCCATAATCGGTCAAATAAATCCATATGTATGATTTATTTGTGTATGCATGACTTTCGCTGTGCAAAGGGCACCAAACCCCAACAGAAATGTCTATCTTTTTGTTTAGCATGGGGAGCGTCCCTACTCCGACTAATTATGTAATAATCGAATTCGTGTCTGGGTGTGGCGAGTGTCCATGCCCAGACTAGTGTACACAACATGTGGATTGGATGCCATCCTTCGAGTTGGGCAGTCTACGGGAATCGAAATATGGCCACATTTCCCGTTCACGTACAGTTCAGATGTGGTATACGGGACCTATCTAAAGTGGTTGTTGCCACGTATGGTTAATCGAATTCGGGTCTTAATATGGGTAGCGTCCCTACTTTGTCTAGTGTACACGAGAGACCGCG
This sequence comes from Salvia splendens, assembly GCF_004379255.2. NCBI lineage: Eukaryota > Viridiplantae > Streptophyta > Magnoliopsida > Lamiales > Lamiaceae > Salvia > Salvia splendens. The sequence continues at coordinate 22,296,126 of NC_056038.1, forward strand.
AGTCATCAAGCGGGTTGGCTGATTATTGCGACCATGGGAGGTGGCCACCTTCCCGGTACCAGAAAGAACAGATATGATAGTTTTTTAAAAGGCAAGGCCAGATCAGTTGTTATGATTGATGAAATGTGTTAGTGTCCTCGTTCTTTTTAATAAAACCCCGAGCTCACTCGTGATGGATTGACATGAAAGTTTTATGAAAATGTATTTGGCTTGTGTTCACTGAGTTGTACTCAGCCCAGCATATGTTTTAAAAATGTGCAGGTTGAGCAATGATGACGATGAGTGGTGTTGAGCAGAGATGGCGAATTTCCTTCGATAATATTTGGATGCATCATGTGATGTCATTCGCTCTTGCATGCTTCTGCTAAACAATATTTCTTTCGAGTTCATGTAATTGTCGATATGAGATTCTGATTTTATTCAAGTTATTCCTATAATTTCAAGCCAAGTCCAATTATACAATCGTGTTCCCCCTTCTTCCCCTCTTAATCCCCCACTAGTCGCGATCAACCATTCTTTCAATCCTTAGAAAGAGCGGGCGTGACCAAGGCACACTAAATGATGACTTATGATGAGAATTTTCTGATGGGTTGATAGTGTAAAGAAAAGCATACCTTGTTGATGATCCAATCCCTTGTGACTTCCTTTGTAATTACTGGAATTGCCTTTGTTTCTAGCGTGCCTCTCACTCTATTCTTTGAGTTTCTCTGTGCCTGGTACTTGTTAAGTGAATGGAAAAGTACCAAGCTTCCCATAAAAAATTGTCTCCCTATTTCCTCCAAACTGAGCACACATGAACATTACCTTGGTAATGAACCTCTTTAATATACATGATCTGAATGGGTCCTCTTCATCAGGCAACAGGTAGTACCTATCTGCACTTCTTGTCATGTAGAACCATTTTTTTTATCAATGTGAACTATGTTGCGCATATCATGATATGGTACTTTACCTTCATTTATAATGGGTTGGAGCTGACTGAGGCACTATCTCAGCCTTGCCGGCTTGTTCTGATCAGTGAGATGTGACTTCACTACACTTGTATGTACTCTGAGTTGTTTCTTCGTCACCCACCTGCAAAGGTTGGTTTTGCTTACTCCAACCTTTGGTGCCATCTTCCCGTAGGAAGATCTCTCAAGGACAGATAGCGATTTTATCTTTTCCTCATCCACATTGATTTTATATGCTCTTTTAAACCCGGTAACTTTTGCCGCCATGATTGCAGGTTCCCCATTCTTCATCTTCTGTGAGGCTGCCTTCCACCTGTAGATGGTCTTCCTATGCACTCCAAATGTCTCTACCTCCCCTTTGTGAAGAACACCAGCATCACTATTCTTGAGCAGGTGCTGCACAATATTGTTCTTGATTTTGCTGCTCACGAATTTGCTGACTCTCTGCTCTCCATGTTGCTCCTCCTCCTCCATTCCCAATTATGAACATTTTCTGAGGGATCTTTAAAAAAAAAGAAAATGTAGTGGGTTTATTGGATTTTTTTATGGTAGTGGTAGTTGGATGAGTAAATGAGGAGATGGGTGTATTTATAGTGTTTAGATGTTGAATCTGGACAGACAACCAAAATTTCAGGTTCCCTTTCAAATTTTTAAGAGGGAAATTAGCCAAATGTAATTCCCTCATTTTTTTAAAATCTAAGTGACCTTTGATTTTCAGTTTAAGGTTGTACATTTTTTATTGTTTATATGTAAATGGCTAAATTCTGAATTAAAAAAAATTTGAAATCACATGAATTCGGTAATTTTTGGAGTAAATATAAAAAAAATTTATGTTAAATTGTTAGGATTGGTAATGTTGTTTCATTTTGCCAAAGAGAATAACAAAAAAATCACATGAATCGGCCATTTTTGGGGAGTAAATGTAAATAAAAATTATTCTAAATTATCCAAGGGTAGAATTGGCACTCCATTATAAGAGGATAAAATTTGAATAAAAAATGGACAAAAAGTTGGTCCCAAAGTTGTCACACTCATTTACCACATACTCCAACACTTTCCTAAAACTCCCACCTAACTCAACCGGGACCCCTAAAGTGGGACAGATGGAGTATTAATGAGGGTCCCACCAATTATACATTGATTAATCTTCTTTTCATTTCTCATTTCTCTTACGTTACCAATTATACATTGATTCTCGTGCCGTCTCAATTGACCATATTTTTTTGGGACGGGTGGAGTAAACTTTTTCAGTGATATCATTATAATTTAATAAGAAAATCAATTTCATTAAAATTTAAAAGTATAATGTATATTTAATTTATATTTTTATTACAATAAAACTTGAGCTACAAATTTTAATACTTCCTCCATCCCATAAAAATATATGCAAATTTCATTTTTGTCCATCCCATAAGTCATCTAATTTATTATCCTTATGCATAAGTGAATGACAACGTATATCATTAGGCCTGTCAAAATGGATATCGGATATTGAATACCTGATATCCAAACCCGAAAAAACCAGATAATTGGATACTCGATACCTAATTTTTCGGGTTTCAGATCGGGATCGGGTAGTGAGATTTTTGGGTTATCGGGTATCGGATAACCGGATATCCGATCGGGATATCCGAATTACCCGATTTTTTAAGTTAATAAATTAAATGTAATTTTGAAAGTCACATTTAGTGTTAGGGTACACAAAATATTAAAATCCGTGAACTCCCCCCTCTCCTGCCTCTGCTCTCACCTAGGCGTCTCCCTTCGCCGCCATCCATGTTTAGTGGTAAGAAGTGTTTTTGTATTGCTTTTTGTTGGATTATTTAATGTTTGAAGATAATCTTTGATTCTATATCTGTTTAGTTTATCTTGGTGTATATGTAAATTCACTGTAAGAAATTAAGAATATAAGGCAAACAAAATTAAGAAGCCTTTAATTGTGGTTTGTTACAGAATTTGCAGACCTGTTCTATCATAGCTTGACCTCATTGCTGTCAACACCCGATTTTTCCAGATTTAAGACTAAATAACAGAACCTGAATCAAACTTGTTGTATTCCAAAATAACAGTATTAACATACATGTAGAAACAATTTCAAATATTTTGTGAATTAAACGCATTTGTACTCATAATTCATTCACCATCCAGTTTGCCTCATTCACCACCAGTAGCTAAAATTTGCATGAAATAATATGCACAGCTTCACCAATGTACTAATAAAATCAAAATCGAGACTGGATACTCGATTTTCGGGACTGGTCACCCGAGTCGGGTATCCGGATACCCGAAATCAGTTTCGGATCGGGTATCGGGTATCAATTTTTGGGAAATTCTGGATCGGATACCCGAAATTTCTGAATCGGGTATCCGCGGTACCCGATTTGACAGGCCTATATACCATCATTAAAATACTAATGATAATTTGAATTTCATTATCCACTCTTACTACTTTAATTATCATTCTCTTCATCACTCTTATTTTACCAATTTTCTCTTAATTCTCGTATTATATCATATGCCCACGTTATTATGCAACGGAGGAATTACGAACCTAGAAATATATTTAAAATTTGAGTCACATGAACCATTACTGAAGCAGGGTCAAACACTAGAGGGGAGTGTTTGGGTGTTAAATTTGGGATGACAATTTGAGTGTGGAGCTATGATGCGAAAGCAAGTGCTCTCCTTGACGGAAGCGGCAGCCTCTAGAATACGCCACCTCTTAGACCAGCGTTACCGCTCTTTCCTCAAGCTCGGCGTCAAGTCCCGCGGCTGCAATGGCTTATCCTACACCCTTAATTATGCCGGTAAAACCCCCCCCCCCTCCTCCTTTTTGCTTTCTATTCTTAATTAGGGTTTTTGCCTTTTATGGATGGGTATGGAAATGGCTTTTAGGATTGGTTAAATTCATCTTAATTTAATACTATATCATATGATGAAGTTAGCAGTTCCATCAATAAACATAAAACTGAATCGTTTTTATAGATTATATGCGAATGAACCATCTTGACATGTCTTCTTTAAGATAGGATTTTGATTTCAATCTAATACCACCTCCGTTCTTGAAAAATAGAATCAGTACGGTTTTAATGCACAATTAGTAAAGTAAGAGAGATGAAAAGAAAAATGGATAAATTAAGAGAGAATTTGAGAAAAAGTAGTGGAAGTAGTAGTGGTGGATTGTGAGGTGCATATCCTCGAATAGAAAGTTTAGAAAATTTCTAATTTTAAGTGACGATCCAAAATGGAAATAGTTTATATTTTTAAGGGACGATCCAAAATGGAAATAGTTTTTATTTTTAAGGGACGGAGGTAGAATGTGACAAGGGTGTAATTGAGTTCCATTTCTTGGTTAAACATCTGAGCTGGGGTTTATTGTAGTTGGTTTGAACACACAAGCAGACTGTACGACAATTGTTGACTTAGTTTCTCTTTTTCCATGTACTGTTTATGCTCTTAAATGGTAATGGAATTTGATATGTTTGAGTATGATCTTCACTTTATAGATTCCAAATCCATGGTAGAATCGGAAATGCACTTGTCATTTGCACTGATCGAGTTTAGGCATAGATCAATGCTACAACGGGGCTTAGGGCATCCAAAATGGGCGCCCTAAGGCGCGCCACGTCAACAGTTTTATCCTCCTACCCTCACACCTGTAATGGGGCGCCCTAAGGCGCGCCTTATATATTTTAATATTGTTTTGTTAATTAATTTAAATGTTTTCAAATATATAATGCAAACTAATTTAAAAACACAACGAGTAACCAAAAACCAGTGAATATTGCATTAATAAATACACAAAAGTTACACGATTCAAGTTGGCTAATCTACGCAATTCCCAACTTCCGGCGCAACTCATCGATCAACCCCCGGAGAATTTCGGCTTCGGCGAGGTCCGTACACTTCTTGAGGGCCTTATGCGTCTGCAACAACGTCTTTGCCATTGAGGCTGCTGCCAACGACTCATACGCGGCGGCCGTCACGCTCGGGGCCGGGATCGGCGATGGCGCGGCGGCGGTCGAGGATGATGTCGCCGCCGCCTTCCCCTTGGCCTTCGCAGCCTTGACGCCTATGGGACGCAGGGAGGACATCGGTGTGCCGGTACTATCGTCCTCCATGTACGTCCGGTTGAGGTCCACCGGACGAGTTCCACTTTTGCTGCTCGTGTAACCACCAGCTTCGGTGGTCTTCGTCCTCTTTGTCTCCCCGGTGTGCAGAATCCCGCCTTGGAACTTCTGCTTGTCCCTCAAGAGTGCCCAGATGGCCTCGTGCTTGAAGTCGCCGTACAGGGACTGGTACGACAACAACGCTTTAGCGCGCACGTCGCTCAAGCTCTCGCCACTCCCCTGCTCCCTCGCGCACTTCTCGTACTCCGACGAGAACATGTTGATTTGTCTCTTCACCTAGTCCCAGTGCTTGCGAAGCTGCTCCCGTTGGCGCTTGTACGCGCTCGGCGGCTTCGCCGCATTGTAGCGCTCGGCGATGCGCTCCCAATACGCCTGCTGCCTCTGGTTGTTCGCGAATATCGGGTCCTCCGATATATCCACCCAACACCTCGCCAATACGAGGGTTTCATCCGACTGGTAGTTTGTACGGCCGGGGGCGTACTCTTCACATACTCCCGGAGGTGGCAACTTCTTTTTCACGGGGGCAGAAGCGGATGGGGTGTCGTCGGCGGCGGCGGATGGGGTGTCATCGGCGGCAGCACGTTGGGAGGGGCGACGGGTCGGTTTGGTGATAGCTCCATGTCAGACAAACCATACGATTCCGTGCTAAATTTGGGATCATACTGTGCGTTGGCGTCGAACGGCCGATATTCGTCGGGTTCTGTACCCGGCCAACGCGACTCCCCAAACATCGGTCTGTTGGGACTTGCATCCATTTCGTTGAAATAATAAAAATGTGAGTTTCGAGAGTGAAATCGTGAAAATGAAACGTTACAAATGAAGATGGGGTAAGGGCATTATACACAAATAAAAAACGCGTGACATCGTCCGCGACCATCGTCCGCCGATCCCGCAATGAGGCGCCCGATGGCGCGAACGATAGCCCATCGTCCGCGCCCATCGTCCGCCGAGCCCACAATGGCACGGACGATGGCGCGGACGATATGCCATCGTCCGCGCTTCAAACGCAGACGATGCATCAGGCGTGGGCGTAGGGCGCGGACGATGGCGGGAACCACAATGGGGCGGACGATGGCGCCCGCAGAAAATGGCACGTATCGGGCGTCCCATTGTGGATGCCCTTATATGAGGAAAAGGTAGTGGGTGGGGGAAACTTAGTGTCAGGTCATGTTTTGAAAATTTTATATTCCCTCCGTCCCATTACAAGTGATGGATTTGGCCAAATTCCACGAATGGACCTCCTGGGAGGTAGTATTCGTCGTTTGTTCCCACAAAAAAAAAGTTTCCAGAGAGGGGAAAGACACGAGAAGCTCACACGTATATCCATAGTAAACACACGTTAGGCTCATGCGTGTTTCAATTAAACACGCGATTTGCTCATGCGTATTTGAATTTATACACGCGCGTATTTCAATGTATACACGCGATTTGCTCATGCATGTTTTAATTTATACACGCAATAAGCTGATGCGTGTCTCCCTTGGATACAAAATTCAGTCCAAGCTGCTGCTTCTGCTTTCTGCCTCACACAGAACGCGAAAACTGCTCTGCTTCGTAGCCCCATTCATCCCAACCAGCAAAAATCGAACCCTAATCCGACATTTAGCTGCTCCCATTCCAATTTGAAGTGTTGTTAGGTAACTTTCTACCCTTTGTTTCGGTTATTATTGGTATATTTTAGTTGGGTATAAGATTTAGGGTTCATGGTGTTTTAAATTTTTTTGTTGAATTTGGTTGAATTTAGCGTATATGATGTTTATCGTACTTATTTTGCAGGTGTGATGGTGTTTGTGAGTTTATATTGGGCTGGGAAAATTATTCAGCTCCCAGGTTTGGGTGTTGCTTATGATCCCCCTCGTGCAAAATCATTTATTATATTAAATGAAAAGATATCTTATTATCAGCTAGTTTCAATGATATGTGAAAAAATTGGAATTGATTTAGATGCACATACGATTGATTTAACATGGAGGCATAATGTGGTTTTTAGTGGAGTGGTGAATTATATAGCTACACCAGTGGATGATAATTTGTTGGAGTATATGTTTGCTGAAAATCCACGTCAAATTGAATTTTTTATTGAATATACTCCTTTGACTACTGCGTTGCAATCTGAACCACCTATCACTCAGCATGATGTTGGAACATCTAGGAGAGATGATTTTCATAGTTTTGATGTCGGGACATCTAGGAGGGATGATGAATATCATAGCACTGAATTCAACACATTTGGGAGGGAGGTTGATGAACAACTAGATGTACCAAATGTGACATGTGATGGTTATGATGGTTCAGATGGTTTAGATAATTGTGATGGTTCTGATAATTGTGATGGTTCAGATGGTTCTGATAATTGTGCTGGTTTAGATGGTTCTGATAATTGTACTGGTTTAGATGGTTCTGATTGTGATGGTTCTGATGGTTCTCAACCAACTGATCTTGATTATAGTGTAGAATCATGTGAAGATTCTACAGACGACGAGACACTTGAAATGATAGTTGAGAATTATGTACAACCATCTGTTCATGGGGAGCAACCTGTTCCCGACTATGTGCCTGAAGGGTTACCATTTTTTCGATCATAGAGATGTGGGAACGAAATTTGATAGCAAATTGCAGTTGAAAACTGCTGTGACATTATGGCATGTGGGAATAAGTCGGATGTATGAGGTTATGGATAGTAAATCAAGAAGATGGCATGCAGTTTTTAGGGACCCATTTGGTCCGAAAAGAAAAGGCAAGGATATTGGGCAACGATACCCATGTAATTGGGAGGTTAAAGCAACGTTTAAGAAACGTGATGGTAGCTGGTCTATCAACTCATGGGTTGATCGTCATTGTTGTATGGGAGATCACGATCCAAGTGAACATGTTAATCTTACATCATCCATGATTGCTCTCTGTATTCGAAGTCAAATTGAAAATGATGTTGAATTCAAGCCTTCTTCGGTACATACATATATCAAAGATAAATTTCACGTGAAAATCAGCTACAAGAAAGCATGGTATGCTCGCAGAAAAGCTATTGAGCTTGTATATGGTGGGTGGGAGGGATCATTCAGACAACTCCCCAGCTACCTGACTGAGTTGTAAAGTCAAAATCCTGGAACAATCGTTGAGTGGTTGCATGACCCTATATTGAGTCAAGGTACTACAAAGGTGTTCCGGTACGTATTTTGGGCATTTGAGCCAGCAATAGAGGCATTCCAACTAGCAAAGCCGGTCTTATCTGTTGATGGGACTCACCTGCGTGGAAGACTGAAAGGTAAACTACTTGCTGCAGTAGGGTACGATGCAAATAAGAACTGTTTGCCTGTTGCTTTTGCTATTGTTGATGAAGAAACAAATGAGTTGGAGTTGGTTTTTGAATCTTGTCACAGTGCATATTATAAAGCATGACCAGGAAGTGTGCATAATATCAGACAGACATCAAGGCATAATAAATGCTATGCAGTCTGATGTGTGGAAAGAGGTACCCGTTGGTTATCATCGATACTGTTTAATTCACGTTCGATCGAATGTGTTACAAAGACACAAAGGCCCCGGAGTAAAGAAATGGGTATGGATAATGGGTGAAGTAATTGAGGAGCGGAGATATTGGACTGCAAGGCGTGAATTAGAAAAGGTGAGTCCAGAAGCTCTGAGGTACCTTGAAACCACCATAGATAGATCGCAGTGGACTATGGCACACGATGAATTTCGTCGATGGGGTGAGACATCTACTAACATGGCCGAGTGTTATAACAATGTGTTGTTATATACGAGGGAATTCCCAATTAGAGCTATCATTGATATTACATTCTGGCGGACCATCAACTGATTTGTTAATCGAACGACTCTAGCCAAACAATGTCAGACGCCTTTGACACCGTGGGCTTGGGAGTTATTTCAGAAGAATGACCGTCGAGGGAGACGTCATCATGTTAGGACTACAAGCATAGCACAAGGAACTTATGAGGTGCTAACCTATCACAGAGGTCCGGGTAGAGGCCATAATATGCATGTTGTGGATTATCGTGAAAAGAGATGCTCATGTGGAAAGTGGCAGACCTGGAGAATGCCTTGCTCTCACGCTGTTGCGGTGCTGAGAGAACGCAGTGATGATATCTTTAGTCATGTTGATTCCCGATACCATACAGATGTTTGGATTCACCAGTACGCAGGTATGTTATTTAGATACTTCTTATTCTTACATTATTATCATGTCTTACGGTTGCAATTTTATGCAGCTGCGTTCCGTCCATTGAGACACCAAGATTATTGGTATGAACCTGAATGGACGTTGGAATGTTCCCCAGCACGGCTACTTCCTCGTTCACGTGGGCGATACAACAGAAGCAGGATACACAACCAAATGGATGAGCGCGAAGACGATCCGCCAAGAGCTCCTCCTCGATGCCGCCTTTGTGGAGAGACCGGCCACAACAGAAGAAAGTGCACTTTAGGACGTGTTGTGTAGTCATATTATATTTGAGAATCATGTTTGAGACTTAAATATTATTATGTTTACGAACAGTATTTTAGATTTTCTAATAGTTAGTCAGACTGAAAGTACATGCTTAAGTAAATTTGTTATGTACAAACTCATCTTGTAACGAAAAAATCATCAGGTTTGAGAACAGTATTTTACAAGGCATGCGGCGCCCAGACCAAACACCCGGCCGGGTGTTTTGACATCACCAAAACACCCGGTCGGGCGATTTCTACGTGGTGTTCAGAAAGTTCACCCGGTCGGGCGATTTGAAGTCCCAATTTCGCCCGGCCGGGCGATTTGATGTCTAAATGCTAATCTTCATTTTCTTGCAGCAGTTTTGGAGGAATAAAAAACGGTGTACGACGAGAATTGATTTTAGAGCTATTTTATTAAGCTTGTGTGTTATTAGTGCGTTGATATAAAAGCTCGAAAAATTATTGGTATGAACCTGAATGGACGTTGGAATGTTCCCCAGCACGGCTACTTCCTCGTTCACGTGGGCGATACAACAGAAGCAGGATACACACCCAAATGGATGAGCGCGAAGACGATGCGCCAAGAGCTCCTCCTCGATGCCGCCTTTGTGGAGAGATCGGCCACAATAGAAGAAAGTGCACTTTAGGACGTGTTGTGTAGTCATATTATATTTGAGAATCGTGTTTGAGACTTAAATATTATTATGTTTACGAACAGTATTTTAGATTTTCTAATAGTTAGTCAGACTGAAAGTACCTGGTTAAGTAAATTTGTTAAGTACAAACTCATCTTGTAACGAAAAAATCATCGGGTTTAAGAACAAAATTTTACGAGGAATGCGGCGCCTAGACCAAACACCCGGCCGGGTGTATTGACATCACCAAAACACCCGATCGGGCGATTTCTACGTGGTGTTCAGAAAGTTCACCTGGTCGGGCGATTATCTGGACCAATTTCGCCCGGTCGGGCGATTTCTACGAGATGTCCAGAAGAAGTCCCAATTTCGCCCGGCCGGGCAATTTGATGTCTAAATGCTAATCTGCATTTTCTTGCGGCAGTTTTGGAGGAATAAAAACGGTGTATGACGGGAATTGATTTTAGAGCTATTTTATTAAGCTTGTGTGTTATTAGTGTGTTGATATAAAAGCTCGAAAAATACACATCACAATCCACATGTAATAAGTAGACAATACATCTCATGATAACTGACTACTTAAATGACGATGGTGTATATTTAATCGGGCCTTTTCCTCTGTTGTCACGGCTAGACCTTCTACGTGGGAACATGCCCATAATTGTCTGAGACAAACTTGGCCTGGAGCGTTCCTTGTCGAGACGGGCCGTATGTGCACTACTACTAGGGCGATCAACTTGTACACTACTCCTAGGAGGGTCAATATGTTCTCTCCTCGTGGGGCGCTCTATGTAAGCACTACTTCTGGGACGCTCCAATTGTGCAGAACTCTCAAGAGCATCATCAGCATCGTCATCATCATCATCATCAGCATCATCATCATCATCATCATCATCATCATCATCCGCAGCATCATCATCTAATTCCTCATTTGTTGGAGAGTGCACGATATGGACACCTGAGAAGAATGAATCATGTGTAGTGGGCTGCCATGGTAGCCCAACTCTATCAAACAGAGTCACCCAACTAGTCTGTGGTGCGTCTGACCAGGTAGGAAACCAACTAGAGGGATCTGATGCTGGTGGATTTTGCATTTCGGGCTCAGCAGCAAAATTGTCAATGAGTGTATCCAAATCTATGTTGTCATCTGAATTAATATTTTCTTCATTTGCTGCTTGTGATGACCCTGGCATGTCCTGGGACATTCTGAAGTGCCGTGAATAACCGTGCCCGCCTGTTCGGACACCTCTTTGACCAATACCGCGAGCACTTCAGACAAACCCCCGGGACATATCCACATCAGTGCGCTGTGTGGAAGGTATGACCGTGCGTTCACTGTCGCCGCAATCGGTAAGGCAGTTAAGAACAAGATTGTTAATCTTATGCAACAAGCCTACGACGTCTGCTGGATCAAAACCGCGCGACAATTGAAATACACGGGCCAATGTCTCAGACTGTAACAAATAAAACATGAATAGTTAATAACATAAATACTTTAAAAATGAAACAACAACTATAAAAATACAATACTTTGAGTGTTGATGATGATGCAACATTGTTCATCCCTACTTCTGGAAGCCTACCCGGCAGTGTGATATATGTGATAGTTATTTTAAAATACCACTCCATGTATAATCGAGTTCTAGTCACCTGCACGTGGTCTTCAAGAGGCTCCAAGTAATGATCAGACACGAACTCCGACCTTCTCTCCCACTGTTGAATGTAAGCCTTGTTCTGCGTTGCCCAGTTCGTCTTAGCTTTTCCATGCCGATTTGTTTTGAAATGCATTTCATTGAAACCCCAATCACGCAATTCCAGAATGAACAGAGTGCCTCCAAATTGTCTCACAACGCGCTCAGGCTCATGTGCTTCGACAATAGCCCAACAAACCATGTACGTCACAGATCTCCAACTGTTGTTTATCTCGAGGCAGGAGTCTGGCAATTGACGGTCCACATATGGCATCCAAATAAACTACAATAACAAGTTTACATTAAACTAATACACAAATATATATAATATTATACAAATATATATCAAAACATTATTCATTATACCTGGCTATTTTGGAGTAATGATAACTGTTCACGATAATGTCGAACAGAATGTTTGGGGGCCTTGTTTATCATATATGAGCCAGTCCACCTACAATGAGATAAGTTTCCAATTTAATATGTTGTCATTAAATACACAAAAGAGAGAAAACAACAAACTTACATTAATGCACATGGAGTGTTGTTTGTATGTACACGTGTCATCACAAAATCAGGTCTCAAAGTGGGCATCCTCTCCCACACCCACAACTGTAGGAGTACGGTCGGACCTCCAATGTCTATCCTTTTGCCCAGGGACGCCTCACAAAGATTATGATATAGTGTAGCAAGTGCAGCACTCGCCCAACTAATCATAGATGCAGCCTCTACATCTCGAAGTTGGGTCAACCACATCAGAGGTATCTTACACCCTGAGCCGTCGGGTAATATCAACCCTCCCAATAGCACAAGCACAATCATACGTGCCCGTTGAATGTAGGCCTCGTCTTCCAGACCATCTTCTAACGGTTCAATCGACATCCTATGTATTAGAGTCGATGCCAAGATACCGTTTTCCTTCATCTCGCTTTGAAGGGGATAGAAGCCCAACAGCTCATCACATAAACTCCTCCACCCAGATTCACAATACCCATTTCCTGTAAAGGGTACTCCATCTACACGTAGAGCCCATAATACTTGAACGTCCTGTAAAGTAATAGTAGCTTCTCCTACGGGAAGATGGAATGTATGTGTCTCTGGCCTCCAACGTTCAACCAAAGCTGTGATTAAAGCATGATCTACATCTAGCGCCTTCCCACAGTAAAAAACCCCACAGAAACCAAATCTGCAGACATAATCAATCACGCGTCTGTGATGATTATCTATCTCCCAAAAATGGCCCTCAAAGCGCCGAATATTGAAAGGAGTTGTTTCCTCGCCTGCCCACGCCTTGCGAGATATATGACTGTGCTGATAATGCAATACAGAAGGATCTTCTGGTCCATATCGCGACATCCAAATATAATCAACAATTAACAACATTCGACACCAATTTCAATAATTAAACAAAAATTCGACCCCAATTTCAATAATTCACAAATTCATCACAATTCAACACAAACTTTATCACAAATTCATCCCAACACCTAACATTCGAAACCAATTTCAATAATTCGACAAAAATTCGACACCAATTTCAATAATTCCCAAATTCATCACAATTCAATCCAAAAATTCTTCACAAATTCATCCCAACACCCAACATTCGAAACCAATTTTAATAATTCAACAAAAATGGCAGACACCTATTTCAATAATTCACAAATTCATCACAATTCAACCAAAAATTTCAACTCTTGAACCCTAAATCTATAACCAACAAAAAACGAAATTAAGGGTAAAAACTTACCTAACAACACTTAAAAGAGATTGGGGAGCAGCTAGATGTCGGATTCACTTTGATTTTCGTCGATTTCTCTTCATTTTCGCCGATTTCTCGCGTGCAGAGGGGGAGCGCTGGAGTGAAGAAAGAGGGCAGAAGCTTCGGTTTTCATCCAAGGCAAACACGCGTTAGCGTGATGCGAGTTTAAGGCAAACACGCAAGAGCGTGATGCGTGTTTAATTGAAACACGCGAGAGCGTGATGCGTGTTTACTAAACACGCGAGTGCCTCATGCGTGTTTAGTTAAAACACGCGATAGCCTGATGCGTCTTTCCCTTATCTGGAAACTTTTTTTTTCCGGGTACAAATGGCAGATAAGTTCCTCCATAACGTCCATTCATGGAATTCTGCCTGATGGATTTCTTTTGGACACAGGAATTAAGAAAATGATATGTATTGAGTTAAAGTGGGGAGAGTAAATTATGAGAGAGGAAAAAGTAAGAGAGATAAAGAGAGAATAAAGTAAGAAAGAGAGAATAAAGTAAGAGATGATAGAAGTTTTGTTTTCAGCTAAAAAGGAAATTGATCACTTGTGGTGGGACGGAGAGAGTATTTTGTCTGGCTTAAGAGTTATATTACTCCAATTTTTGATTCACATCAATGGTTGTGTAATATGTGCATATTCAGTTTGCAAGATTATATCCCATGATTAAATTTGTACTCCCTACGTCCTATAAAAATATGTGCACTTTCCATTTTCGTCTGTCCTACAAAAATATGTGCATTCCATTTTTAGAAAGTTATATCAATTAAATAATATAGGTCCCACTATCCACTAACTCTACTTTAACTAACATTCTCCTCATCTCTCTTACTTTACCTCCTCATCTCTCGTAATTTACCAATTTTTTCTTAATTCCCGTGCCGTACCCATTGCCCATATTTTTATGAGACGGGGGAGTATTATGTTTGGTTCATGAGATTGAATTTAATAAGATGGATAGTCATGTGATAATTAGTCATAGCCAACCCCCTCCTACTAAATAATCTCACAGCTTAATCCTAGATTATATCTTGCAAAGCCCGAGATCATCGTGTTCCAAAGGATCACACTTCTCTTCTCTGCTTCAGAGAAAACAGAGTGAGACTGTTTAATGCTTCCACATCTCACATAAACATCGACAAGAGAAGAAACAACGTACTCGTTAGCACCAAAACCAACTTTACACACAATTGCGTGCACTTGCTTCCGTTGTATCAATGCCGCCAAGGCAGCCGAGGCACAGAGAACAGAGGAGATCATGAAAACATTCATCTCGACTCCATTTCTCTGCGCTGTGAGAAACAATCTCAACGCCTCCTCATATAGATCGTTCTGCACGAATCCAGCCATCATCGAGCTCCATGTGACGTCACTCTTCTCCGGCATGGCCTCAAACACGTGCAAAGCGTCGTTGATGAATTGACATTTTGCATAAACATCAAGCAAAGCTGTGCCAACGAAGGCATTCGACTCCAGTTATTTAATAGTAAATGCAGTTCATCATTATTTGATAATATTGGACTAATATGATATAAATGTTGTAGTTCTAAGCTTGTGAAACACAGTCTTGGCATACTCTCTCCAATATGAGCTGCTTCACCACCCTCTTCTCTCTCTATTAGAATGACGTCTCACAACGTTTTTTAAATATAACAAGCTGATTAGTTATATGAGAGGGTGTAGGTGAGCTGCATCACATGAGATAAAAACCATGGGGTATATCATTGGAGTTGAGTATAAAGACTCAATCGATTGGTATTCTATTGTAACAGAAATTGACATTCAAATTGGGGATTCATTGTGGAGAGAGCTCAAGGTTAATCGGTTAAGAAGAAGAAAGGGTTCTTGGTGATCATTGGTATGGCTCGCTCAGTGATTGTCGCTCACATTGGTTAGTGAATTGAGCTACTGCGTTTTAGCTGTGATTGTATAGGATCAGTGTGGGATTGATTGTGTAGTTTCTGCTATTGTATGCTTCTGTAACTCTCCTCTCTTCATCAATACAAATTTGTCCGAGTTCTCCCGTAGACGTAGGCCATATTGGCTGAATCGCATAATTTGGTGTGTTGTTGATTCTTAAGTTCGATTATTGCTTAGTGTAGCTGTGAATTGCATATATTTGATAACAAATTGGCGCCGCTCTGTGGGAACTATTGATTTTGCAATTGATGATGGCTGCCTCTCAATTTGATTTCGAGAAATTCATGGGTAGAAACGATTTTGAGCTTTGGAAGGTAAAGATGAAAGCCATGCTCGTGCAGCAAGGGTTGTGGGAGGCGATGAAGTATGAGCAACCAGGTAAAACTGCGGATCTTGAAGATAAAGCGGTAATCAAGAAGCTCGACATGATGGATAGAGCGCATAGCGCGATAATGCTGAGTCTTGGAGATCGGGTTCTTAGAGAAGTGTGTAAAGAGAATACACCTTCTGCAATTTGGAGCAAACTGGAGTCGATTTGATGATGAAGTCTCTGCGAATAGGTTGTTCTTGAAACAGAGACTCTTTTCGATCAAATTTCTTGAAGGGAAAGGGATCATGGATCAGCTGGATGACTTTGTGAAGGCAGTGGATGGTCTTGAGTCTATTGATGGGGAACTAAAGGATGAAGATAAGGCAATCATGTTACTGAATGCCCTCCCTAAAAGTTTTGATCAGCTCAAGGATGCGATCTTGTATGGAAGGGATACCTCACTGACATATGATGAGGTTCTTACTGCATTAAAGGCCAAGGAATTTTAGAAGATCTCTACCAGTAAGCCAATTGATCAAGCTGGTGAAGCCTTGATTGTGAAAGGCATTGATAAGAAAAGTTCCAAGAAGAAATGGAACATGAAAGGCAAAGGTGATAAGAAGGAAGAAAAGGAGACTAGATCTTGTCACTATTGCAAGAAGTCGGGCCATTTAAAGAAGAACTGCTATTCTTGGAAGAAAAAGAAAGAAGAAGAGGCAGAGGGGCAGAATACATCAGAAGTCACTCAAGATATTGAAACTGCTCATGCTTTGAATATTAGAGATGCTGATATCAGTGAGCAGTGGATTATGGATAGTGCATGCAATTTTCAGATGTGCCCGAAGCTTGAGTGGTTTCAAAATATGCAGCACTCAACTGGCTATGTACTTCTTGGAAACAACTAAATTTGCAGAGTCAAGGGCATGGGAAATGTGAAGCTAAAGATGAAGGATGGCTCTGCAAAAATCCTCACAGAAGTAAAATATATTCCTGACATTAAAAGGAATTTCATTTCTCTTGGAGCTCTTGAAGGAAAGGGGTATTCTTTTCTCTCATCAGGTGGTCAGATGAAGGTCTTAAAAGGATCTGAGGTGGTTATGGTGGCCAAGAGATTCAACAGCCTTTATTATCTTGAGGCTGAGGTTAATTGGATGGAGATATTTGGCATCTTAGATTGGGGCATGTATCCATGTATGGGGTAAATTGCCTTATCAAAGCTGGAGTTATAGAAGCTGACAGCAAGATGGTCTCCAGAGAATGTGAAGTGTGTGTGCTTGGTAAAAGTAAGCTGGTGTATCCAACTGGCAAGCACACTTCACAATCAGTACTTGATTATGCACATAGTGATATATGGGGACCTGCTCAAACTTTATCAGTGGGAGGCTGCAGATATTTTCTATCCATAATGGATGGTTATTCTAGAAAAATTTGGTTGTACATCATGAAGGAGAAATCAGATGCCTTTGACAAATTTAGAGAATGGTGCAAGGAAGTTGAGGTTGAGAAGAGATCAAATTTAAAGTGCTTAAGGACAGATAATGGGCTGGAGTTTCTTTCACACCAGTTTGAAGATTTCTGTAAATTGAAAGGAATAAAAAGGCACAGAACCATCCCCAACAATCCTCAACAAAATGGTTTGGCCGAAAGAGCAAATAGAACTATCCTTGAGAGAGTTAGATGCATGCTTATATCTTCTAGAATGCCTCACAAGTTCTGGAGAGAAGCATCATCTACTGCAGTTACTCTGATGAACAAATGCCCAACCGCAGCTATAAATAATGAGACTCCAGATTTTAGATGGTATGGCCATCATGGAAATTACACAATGCTGATGCCTTTTGGATGCAGAGCATACTCACACATTAAGCAAGGGAAGCTTAAACCAAGGGCCCTCAAATGTGTATTGCAGGGATATCAAAAAGGAGTTAAGGGATATAGGTTGTGGTCTATGGAGTCTGGAAATCAGAAAGTAGTGATCAGCAGAGATGTGATATTCAGAGAAAAGGAAATGCATTATAAAGAAGCTGAGGAGAGTAAGAAGCCTAAGAGCTCAACTGCTCAAGTTAAGGTGGAGCTTCTGTACAGCAATGAAAATCAGAAGCAAGATGATCAGGCAAAATCATCTTATGATGAAGAACAAATTCATGAACTCAGTGATGATGAAGGTGGAGGAGGCTCTATTGATACTAATATGCAAGATTATATGTTGGCAAGGGACAGAGAAAGAAGAAAGAATGTCAGTGAGCCAGCAAGATATAGTAATGCAAGTCTGGTATATTATGCATTCTGTGCAGCTGAGGAAGTTGAGTCCATTGAGCCTGGGACATATAAGGAAGCAGTTAGATCTAGAGAAAAGGATAGATGGATTAAAGCTATGCAAGAAGAAATAGAGTCATTGCTGAAAAACAAGACTTGGATTCTGGTCATTAGAAAGAAGCTGCAGAAACTGATTGGATGCAAGTGGATCTTTAAGAAGAAGATAGAAGCATCTGAAGGAGATAGAATAAGGTACAAAGCCAGGTTAGTGGCTAAGGGATATAACCAGAGAGAGGGAATTGATTACAATGAGATTTTTTCCCCGGTGGTAAAGCACAGCTCCATAAGAATGCTCATGGCATTAGTTGCAAAGAATGACTGGGAATTGCATCAATTGGATGTAAAAACAGCCTTCTTGCATGGTGAGCTTGAAGAGAGTATATTCATGGAACAACCAGAAGGTTTTGTAAAGCTAGGAGATGAAGACAAAGTTAGTTTGCTTAAAAGGAGCATCTATGGTCTCAAGCAATCTAGCAGAGAGTGGAATCTGCAATTTGATCAGCGCATGAAGAAAATTAGGTTTGAAACTTCCAAATATGATAGCTGTGTGTACATAAAGAAGAGAGATGGGAAATCAGGAGCTTTCTTGCTCTTATACGTGGATGATATGTTAGTCACTGGATCAGATATTAATGAAATACAGAAGGTGAATAATGATCTCAAATGCAGATTTGAAATGAAGAATTTGAGAGAAGCTAAAAGAATCTTGGGAATTGATATCATAAGGGATAGGAAAAGGAAGGTACTGTGGCTGAGTCAGCAACATTACATTGAAAAGCTGCTCAAGAAATACTAAATGAATGAATCCAGAATTATTTCAACACCATTGGGGCAGCAGTTTCAGTTATCTGCAAACCAGGGACCAAAATCTGAGGAGGAGCAGAATTAGATGAAGAACATACCATATGCCAACATCATTGGAAGTGTGATGTATGTTATGATATGTACAAGGCCTGATCATGCTCAGGCAGTAAGCCTCACATGCAGATACATGAGCAATCTGGGCAGGGTTCATTGGCAGGCTCTAAATGGATGTTGAGGTACTTGAGGGGAATTTCTGAGTATGGAATTATGTACACGGGTTATGAAGATCAAACTAGAGATAGCCTTGAAGGATTTTGTGATTCAGATTATGCCTCAAACAAAGACAATAGGAAGTCACAGACCGGGTATATCTTCACTATGTTTGGATCAGCTGTTACTTGGAAGTCATACCTGCAATCTGTGGTGGCTTTATCTACAACTGAAGCCGAGTACATTGCACTTACAGATGCTGTAATAGAAAGTTTTTGGCTCAGAGGAATCATGGAAGACTTTGGAGTGAAGCCGAGAAAGGTTGTTGTGTACTGTGACAGTAGCAGCGCTATCTGCCTGTCCAAACATCAAACATTCCATGATAGGAGCACGCACATTGACGTGCAGCTGCATTTCATCCGAGAAGTTGGGAAAGGGATGATAGAAGTGAAGAAGATAGGAACCGAGCACAATCCAGCAGATGCTCTGACTAAAGTGATACCAGCCTCCAAGTTTGGTTATTGTTTGGAGCTGGTGAATATTTTGAGGAGATGAAAAGATGGGGTCTTGGAGGATTATTTTGGATACGAGGTGGAGATTTATTAGAATGACGTCTCACAACATTTTTTTTAATATAACAAGCTGATTAGTTATATGAGAGGGTGTAGGTGATCTGCATCACATGGGATAAAAACCATGGGGTCTCAATCGATTGGTTTTCTATTGTAACAGAAATTGACATTCAAATTGGGGATTCATTGTGGAGAGAGCTCAAGGTTAATCGGTCAAGAAGAAGAATGGGTTCTTGGTGATCGTTGGTGTGGCAGCCCTTCCCCCACCTCCAACTGCATCGCCAGCCTCACCACGCACCGCGCAAACCGCTTCCGAGCTAAGCAGCTGTACTAACTTCTGAATCACGCCACCGTCGATCATCACCTCTACCGCCTCCATCCGCCTTAAATATCCGATCTCCATCGCCACCGCCCTGACTCCCGCCTCCTCCACCGATGATTCCCCACGATCGTAGCAATTCCACCGCAGATCCTCATCTCATCCACTCAACGCCGACACAACTTCCGGACAACGCTACACGCTCCCTCCGATTAAAATTGATGTCACAAACATGTCCTTGTTGAACAGCACCAGCTCCTTCATAGACACCGCCGCCATCTCCCGCACCCTAGGAAAGCCAGTATTGTAGAGAATCTCCGGATTGCCTCCCAGAGATTTGAGTGTTCTCGATTTGGTAGTGGCGATGGGATTGTAGGGATCGTGGCTGAATCATCTTTTTTTATACCCTTCACTCTTCTGCCATTTTAATATGAATAAAATAATAATATTTTGTAATTTTTGAATGAATTAATATGACCACAGTGACGATGCTAGAATTTTACAGTTAGGAGGTCCAAATAAAAAATTCAAATAATAAAATTAAACATAAATAATATTACATAATATAAATATAATGTTGTAAATACATAGTTCCGTATAATGATATCATTACACACCTCTTCTACTTTTCACATTCTGAAATCGCTGCATAATAGTTCATCAGTTACATTAACAAACACATCCTTCAATAGCTGGTCTCCCCTACGATTCCGTAGAGAAGGCTTAACGTGCTTCATTGCTAAAAAAAGCTCTTTCTACTGAAGTAGTGGCAACAGGTAAGAGCAATGACAATTTAATTAACAAATAAACCAACGAAAAATTCTCATATTTCCTTGTAGAAACCATATTCTGAGCAAGACCTGCAATTCCCGATACTTTTGAAAACCTTTCATCTGTGTGCACATCACAAATAAAGTTATTAAGCTGATTTTCAAGCTCATACAAAGTAACTTTAGAAAATTCAGATGGATAATACTTTGCAAGGCGAAGTAGCTTCTGTGAATCAAATGCAGAAAATGAGTCTCTAGGATCGAAACATGATATATAAAGAAGGTTTACTTCATTAAAACGGTGATTCAACTCTTGAGCTTGCATGTCAATGACTGAACAAAACAACTCAACTCAATAATGGTAGAGATTTTTTATTTTCTAAATCTTACGCCTTCCTCTTCCTCTAGATACACACTCATCTTCCATGTCAAGCACATCTATCTCATTTGTTCTACAAATCTTTGTAACTTCAGTAAGCAAAATCTCCCAGCCTTTTTCCCTCATTTCTTGTAAACGTGTTTTTGCTACTTTGACAAGATTCATAGCATTAACAATTTTTTGATCCTTCTTTTGTAGAACTTGAGAGAAATCATGTGTAATCCCAAGAGTTTCCTCATAAGATGCAACACAAAGATAAACTCAAAATGATTTAGAATTTCTTGCACATCCAAAGCTACAGCCCTATGTGCATCCTCATGACCATTCTCCCCAGCATACTCAAGAACATCATTAATAGAAGAAAATAAATGCATCAAGTTGATGAGAGTACCATAATGCGAACTCCAACGAGTATCTCTGGGTCGTTTTAACGACTTCTCTTGATTCAATCCTCTTTCGATATTAATTTCATCACTTGCGATCCCTTCAACAACCTTCGCTCTTTGACTCTCTCATAGCACATCTCTGCGCTTACAAGAACTTCCAAAAATATTACACAAACGGTTACATAATTAATAAAAGGCCCAATACTTGTATGTTTTTTAGCAACAACAATAAATGTGAGTTGAAGCTGATGTGCAAAACAATGCACATAATAAGCACTAGGATTTCTCTTGAGAATCAAACTTTTCAACCCATTGAATTCTCCTCTCATGTTGCTTGCACCATCTTATCCTTGACCTCTCAAATTTGATACACTTAAACCATGAGTCGATAACAAAGAATCAAGTGCCTTCTCAAGTGTGGTTGCAACCGTATCACTGACATCCATAATACCAAGAACACGTTCTTTGAGACATCCATTCTTATCCACATATCGTAACGCAACACCCATTTGTTCTTTGATAGACACATCTCGACACTCATAAATTAACATGGAGAAAGAGTTGTCTCCTATATCATGTACAATAAGTTTTGTTGTCTCAACAGAAGCTGCATTAATGATGTCTTTCTGAATATCCGATGATGTCAGTTTGAGGTTTTCAGGAGCATTTTTCAGTACAACATTAGCTACCTCTTCATTGCAAGAAGCAAAAACTTTCAAACGGTCAAGAAAGTTACCTTGATTCAAGGATTCATCGTACTCATCATTTTCTCGAAAGGGTAATCCTTGCTTAATAAGATAGCGAAGACACATAACGGTTGCACCTAATCTGCGATGGTACTCAAGCTTAGATTTTGTTGATTGTTTAGATATACACACTTCGATGTGTTGGGGTTGATTCATCAATCTTGACATGCTAATTTACACTTATTATGATCACTCATATGATCCCCAACAAGATCTCTCAACCTTTCTTTCTTGGGCCAAGCTGTAAATCCCCCAGATAAGAAAGGGTCGTGTCCATTTCCATGGAGTCTAGCGAAAAGATAACAATATAAACAATATGCTGCATCTTTGTAATACTATACTCCAACCAATCTTTGAATTCATCAAACCAATGCGCGACAAATTTATGTTGTCACTTTCCATCGGTTCTTGGAGGAAAATCATGCTCGCGTGGTTGACATGGACTTTAAGTAAGTAAGCTCTATGCACCAGTTCTATTGAGTTTGACGGATATCTCATTATATCAGGCCATTCCCCTAGATCACTTGGAATATTTTCTGGATCAACTTCAAGTTTATGTTTATTCAATGACTCTTGAGGTTGAAGAAGTGTAGGCCCATTAAGTGACGAAGATGAAGCAGCAACACTAGGAGAGAGTTTCTTAAAATATCGATCCATTTTCAATTTTCAACAAGTACTTGCATTCAAAATTTGATAACAAAGTTTATTAGCAATAAAATGCATAAATCATGACACATTATACTGTGTTCATTTGTCATTATATATATATATATATATTGTTTGTGTTAAAATCACAACACCTCTTAAAGTGACACAATTCCACCATTCCTAGCCAATCATTTGTACATGTGGACGAATAATCAGCTGCCATGTGGCAATCATAAAAAACGCCCAAGGGTAAATTTTCTTGGTCTGCAATATCCAATATCCATGTGGCAATCATAAAAAACCCCCTTCGAGGCTTTGTATGGTTACCCTCCCCCACTCCACATCCCTTACTTCCGAAGGGATTCTTCTGTGCATATGTTAATGAGAGCCTCCTGGCTCGTGAGGCGAAGATTGAGGTCCTCAAACATCATCTAGGCCGAGCTCAATAACGGATGAAACAACAACATGATAAGCATAGGTCAGACAAGAAGTTTAACCTTAGTGATTGGGTTTATCTTAACCTGCAGCCTTACAAGTTTGGGGAGGTGGCCTATAAGTTAATTTTAGAAGCTAAGCACACCATTACTTCGGGATAGGCAATTTTAGAAGCTAAGCACACCATTACTTCGGGCCCTTCAAGGTGCTTAACAAGTTTGGGGAGGTGGCCTATAAGTTACAGCTACCTCCGGATTGCAAGATTCACCGGGTGTTTCATGTTTCGCAGTATTATACAAGCTGCTCTGATTATTCATATGCTGCACAAGATTATTACGCTAATGAGAATTTTAAAACATGTGCAGGTATGGCAGAACTGAAGGGGTATGTAGCGGAAGCGGGCGTTCTAACGGATCACACAAAACTGATCTTTTTAGCAGATTATTCAGACAAACTATATTCGCGTAATTATCACATGTATCATGCTCGCAACTTGAATTATAAACATGCTTTAGCACAAAATATCCCTAAAACATGCGTACTACGGAGTTAGCTAATTTACCTCGTTGATTCACTTGAGAATCAAAGATGGTTTGCGTGTTGTCTACGTGAAGATCTTGAGTACTCAACCTCGGATCATCTGACTGGTATCCCGAACTGTAGACTGATATTTGTGTGGGCATATCTCACCAGTGTACTAGGACTTAAACAACGAAGACGGAAAACTGCTCACGGAAGGAGAACAATTTTCGATTCTCTCTCTAGATGGAGAGGGACGAAAATTATGATTAGGAAAAAGTGTATTTTCTGTCTCCTTTATTCTCCTATTTATATTAAGTCACATATTGGGCCCAGTTAGGGATCTAAGGAAGAATTTGGATATGGCCTCACCCAATTAGCTTTTTACTAATTAAATTGAACCCACAATTTAATACAAGCTTATACTGGAATATTACAAACAGCCACTACAGAAGTAATATTGCACTGCCTTTCCAAATCCGAAATTACAAGTATTCCGGGTTTCCTTTTGTGTGTGTAATTCATTTCTCGTGCTTAAGATAGAAACATCCATTAATTAATCAATGTCTGCTATGGACTTAATTAATTAACATATTTTAATCTCCAAGAGTGGAAGTAGCAAGAAACTTTTATTTATTATTCATAGAGTAATAAAACTCCAACTAGCTAGGTTTTGAATAATAAAACCTTGTTTCGAGCTCCTCTTGTGGATGTTATCAAACGAGACTCTCCTCGCGCACGATTCAACATAATAGCAATTCCAGCACCGACAGATAATGATCACCTCTACCCAATATACCTGGATCGTTGGGTGACGAAAAACCTGCACCTTTGGTAAGTCAAAGTAGTAGATACTCAATATCGTATGATCAATGCTAACGTACATTGATTAAGAAATTAATTATCAAGACTTCGTCTTTCAGTAGATAGCATAAAGACTCATCTTGCTGTTAGATCCATTCAGTGATATACCACACCAACGTCATCTTACTTCAATAAGGCTTAGAAATAGTCGGACTGACATCGCAACCTTTCACGATAGGTAGTCTAGGCCTATCTAGGTTGTGAAATTATTATTTTTCTTTGTTCAGGACTAACCGCGTACCTTAAATTGAGCGCAGCCCACAACCGGTCTACTAAAACAAAGACTTAGACTTTGTTATGTTCCCTTGTACATTTAAATATGCAATAAACATCCATTAAATGTAAAACATAACAACATCATGAAAAATAATCTGTTGCATTTATTGGAAAATAATAATTAGAGTTTTACAGTATTCAATCACTCGAAAGATGATTTCTAGTATACAAACCCTAACAAGAACAACCCCGCTCCAAATGAGAGATCTGCATCATTGAGGTACAAGAGAATAGGAAAGTGACGAATCAGAGATTGATAAATTTAGAGAGAAACACTTGCCTTTTGGAGCAGGGATTGGCAAATCTTGCCGTACGAGTGGGAGAGTTGGAATTCAACTTAGGGATTTTGGCCACCGCAATAGGAAGCAAGCATATTCTGGGAACGTTTCCCAGCCTACCAGAGATAAATCCAAAGGGGAATTGTTATGTTGTGCAACTACGAAGTGGGATCACATACCAGCCTCCACAAGCAGCAGATATAGGCAGGACAAGGAAAGAAAGAGAAAGGGAACAGACTGATCCCATGCCAACTGTCGATCACACCCAACGGCCCGCTGCACAGTTCCACAGCGGTCCGCTGGTAACTTCCTAACCAGTTGAGCCAGAACTAGACCTAGATGCAGAATCAGCACCAGGGGCCGCTGCACCACCTCACAACGGTCCGCTGCAGAAGAGTCAGTCCCCAGAACCATAGTTCTCCAACACTGTTGTCGTCCCTTATCCCCACCGATTGACAAGCAAAAAGCTAGACGCCCAGTTCGCCAAAATTCCAGAGGTTATGAGCAAGGTCCACATCAACATACCACTAGTGGAGGTGTTACAACAATCGCCCAAGAAGAGGAAGTGGGGGAAGTATAAGATGGTTGGTCTAACTGAGAACTGCAGTGCTATAATTCAGAAATGACCGCCCACCAAACACAAAGATCCAGGGAGTTTTACTTTATCTTGTGTTTTGGGGAATAATGTAGAAGGTAAAGCTTTATGTGATCTTGGAGCAAGTATTAATTTAATGCCTTTATCGTTCTACAGGAAGCTTGATACTGACAATATCTGCCCCACATCAATCACTTTGCAAATGGCGGATAGGAGCACAGTAACACCGAGGGGGATCGTGGAAGATGTTTTGGTAAGAGTAGGTGAATTCAATTTTCGTGCTGATTTCATTGTTTTGGATATATAGTAGAACAAGAAGGTACCTTTGATACTTGGGAGACCATTTTTAGCTACCGGGGAAGATATGATAGATGTGCAGAAAGGGGAGTTTACATTGCGAATGAATAATGAAAGTATTGATACGCTCGGATTTTGCACTATTTTAAGGCCATTTTTGGTCCGTCTTGAGTGTCAAAGTTGCATTACATGTTCATAATTTGCATATTTTTTCCATTATGGTATTTTGACGTGTTTTGTGAGAAATATGCAAAATAGAGTTGAAAAAGGGCATAAAAGTGTCAAATCTAGAAGCTGGACCTAAAGTGCAACCCAGCGGCCCTCTGGACCCATGCCAGCGGCCGCTGCGACGAGTCCAGATAGTTCTGGAGCTTGCCAGCAGCCCGCTGGGCCAGGTCACGCACGGCAACCTGTGTTCAAACTCAATTAGCTGGCGATCGTGAAAGTCCGATCAGGGCATTATACATGTCATTCTCTTCTTCTTCGAAATTGTTTCACGGTGATACCTTGATCATCTCAATCGGAGTTACGTGGATAAAGTTATAGCTATTCTACCAAAGTCGTGCAAAGCTGTCAAGTGCAGAATTTTAGGCGGAAATTTAAAGAAGGAAAGAAGACATTACCTTGTGAAGCCATATCTTTTCCTTAAGCTATGGGGCACGAAAATTTCATATTTACTATTGCCTGGAGGAAACTTTTTACCAAATTTAAATCTTTTTCAAGCCTATAAATACCACATAACCTAATTCATAATATTCACTCATCCATAGCCCCAAAAGGGGAGCCTCCAAGGCTCCTCCCTCTCCACTCAATATTTTAATTCTTTCATCATTCTTGGAGATTGAAGCAAGGCAAGAGGAGCATGAAGACTTCAAGATTCAACCTTTGGTTTTGTTTGTTTATTTCATGTCTCGTATTTTAATTATTGTTTTAGTTCACCTGTCTATGGATTACTAAACAATAGAATTTTGAGGTTTGATAGTAATTAATTTTTATATAGTTCTTTTTATGTTTAATATTCAAAACTCGTTCCACTTGATTTTTCTTGAACTTTTGTTCGACTAATTGGTCGTTACCTTGATTATTGTCAATCTTTGATCGGTGATAGCTTTGATTGGTTTATCTTATATGTTCATACAATAATTGTGACATGAGTATTGATGCATGATAAGGAGAAATCGTGGTAAAACTTGAGTCGGATGAACAGAGAACTAATTAGAATAACAAAAGAGTTAGTGATATCAATATCCTTGAAATTCCTCTGTTTCCCTGATTCTATCTTATTTGTTTTATGCTTTCTCTAGATAGTATATGATGCTTAGTACATGATAGACATTTGCAATTATATTCCCTGAGTTCGATATCCTGGTACTGACCTTTAGCTATACTATTTCTTCCTTGTATACTTGCAAGTAGTTGTAGTGCTAAAAAATAGTGCATCAAGTTTTTGGTGCCGTTGCCGGGGAATATTCTTGCTTTAAGTTGATATTGTAGAAAGGTTGATAATACTCAATTGGAGTGTAATATTATTTAATTTTATTTTTGTTTTTCTTTTATTATTTCGAGGTACTCTGGGAAAGCAAGGAGCGCAACATTGATTTTTTCCCGTTTTAGTAGACTTCTGATATGGGCAAGGACATGGGAATACGAGAGTCTTGAAGACTTGATGATTGGGCTCTTAGAAAGAAGCAAAAGACGTGCAGAGGAGGTGTCTGAAAGCAAATATAAATTGGACAGTAAACATCAATGGAATAGTGGGAGAAAAAGGAACACGATATGATACTCGAACTAAGTTCTAATATACTCGAAAAATTGGTGAATTCTTTCAAACCTTCTCTCTCTTTAATTTTAATTCCTTGTACTGCTGACGAAACTAATTTTGATGAAGATCTACAATTAATTCATGCATGGAGGGAAAGTAGAAGCAAAGCTCAAAAACCCAAATTGAGAAATCAGTACAATTTGTGTGGGTTCAATCTTATGTGTCCTTTGTCAAATTCTGTATTTGCACAATCTTCTGTTGCAACACTTGTTAAGCTCCGTATAGCGTGGGTGAGATATAAATTTCCATGTTAATTGTTTCCTTGTTTTCAAGTATAGTTTTTTTTCCTCCGTAGAGCTAGTAGTTATTCTTATTTTTATTTTTATGTTTAGTATCTTTTTTTTAATTTTTGTTTTTATTTAAAAAAAGTCGTGAAAAAAATTGTTGTGTTTCGTTTTTCTTGAAAATAAAACTTACTGGAGCAAGGTCAGTGGTCCGCCGAGAAAGGAACGGTGAGGACAGACCATTCACAGTGGTCCGCTGAACTGCAGTCAGCGACCGCTGTGGCGTGTCAGACGCAAGATTTTCACTTAAGGTATGTTTTCTTCTTCCTTCTTTCATTCTTTCTAAACCTAGAATCCACTTTCCCCCTCTCTTTAAATTCTATTTCTCCACATTATTCACACACCCACACTCCAAATTCACATCACTAAATTAAATTCTTTGGATTCTACCAAATTGTTCCTTTGCTCAATTATCAACCAACACAAGGTAAGTTCTTCTTGTAATTTCTGAGCTTTGATCTTGAATTCTTTCAGTGGATGACTTTGTTGTTGGTATTTATTTTGGTAGTTTAGATTGGAATTTGATGGGAGATGATATACTTTTGATAATTTGTTGGTAAATTTGTGAGTTGGATTTATTGAAATTAATTATTGTTGGGTGTGCTTGAATTAGCCTCTTTTTGTGGATGAAATTTGAATACCCCTTTGACTTGATTGTTGATACACATAGTTCATGTTCATAGCATTGTGAGGCTATTTTATCTTGCATGACTTGTGGATATTTTTGAGATTATATTGTTTTGCATGATCTTGGTCTATTATTGGTGATTCTTGCAAATTATTGGGGGATAGAGATCATGATTGGGGGGATGATTTTTTAATCAAGGTAGATTACTTGGTCTTGCATGTGATTATTTTTACACCTTGATTTGGTTCAAGTTTGGGGGATTTCCAAATATTATGTGTTGTATCATACTACAATTTTCTTCATTCTATGCTCACATTGCAAATTTGTAGGTACAAAGGCATCCCAACAGAATTCCCACGATGGTGGATAACTAATGAGCTTCAAAGAACGTCAAGATAAAGATGAAAAATAAGCGCTTGATGGGAGGAAACCCAACCATTTATTTCCAGTCTTTAAAGTCCTTTTTGAGTTTCATTTTCGTTTTGTGTTGATTGAAAATTTTCGCAGGTTCTGGACTCTCCACAGCGACCGCTGCAGAGTCCGCAGCATCCCGCTGGGCACTCACTGGAAATGATCTGACTCGTCGTAGCGACCACTAGAGGACTCCCAGCGACCGCTGCCCAATTGTTGTTTCCAGCCACTACGCAAAACATTTCAAGGTAACTTTTCTTTTTAGTAGTTTACTCACGTCCCTACCGACTCTACAAACTTATTTTACACTTTGTTGTAAATAAGTTTGGGTTGACAAAGTGGTGGACCGTGAGTTTAGGTTTTTGTTTTTAGGTTTTTAGTTTATGTTTTTGTTTTAAAATCCCAAAGGTGAATCCATGTCATGAACTTAACATGAAGAACTTTGAAACACGCATGCTTAGGGACACATTAGACCGAGTTGGCAATGATATGAAGTTCTTTTCATCTTTTATTAAGTATGGCTTACCGTTTTGATATGATGGTTTTGTGAAAAGGTGCAAAATTAGTGAATTTCTTATTCGCCTTGATCATTCTTATATCTTGTGAGATTTGAGCCTAATTTCTTTCTTGTGTGATTTATTGACACTCATGTATATGTTGCTAGAACTTGCTCCTAGTCTGCCTAAGTTTACATAGTGTTTAAATTGATTTAGGAGGATGATAGGCCATCTTTTCTTAGCTACTTTTATTCCTAAATTTTTGACCCTCTCAAATTTCCCTTTGGAGTCAATTTTGAGCCTTTAAGCTTATTCTTTGGAAACCAAATAAATGGGGACAATTGCTTGGGTTTAGTATAGTTAGTTTTTGATATCTTTTGTAAAGAAATTGGAGAGATAAGGAAGAAAGTTATAAAAAGTAGTGTGCTTAAACATAGAAAAGTGCAAGTTGTGAAATAGTAAAAAATCAAAATGTGTGCTTGATCTAGAAATGATGCTTATGAGAAAGAAAAGAAAAGAAAAGGTTGTGGAAATAAAAGAAAAATCTAAGGCTTGGAAAATGAGTTGAAGGAGAAAAATGAAATGTTGAAAGTGTCTTGCGTTTTAGAAAAGTGGAGTCATTTTAACTCTACTTGTGATATTTTTTTGTTTGAGTCACATTTTCTCCAAATATTCATCACCTACCAAAGAGCCTACATTACAATAAAAAATAAAGACCTTTCGAACTTTTGATGCTTAATCACATCTAGTAGTGGAGGCTAATGACTTTGAGCAAGCTTATGGTAAACTTTGCATGATGCATGATTTGAGTGCTTATACACATTACCTTTATACACTTTGAGAGTGAGACAAAGAATCACTTCCCATCTTTGGAAGTCTGCCACATGTGAGTGCATGATTTCAAAGTGCACTAATAAGTCTTGCTTGATTTGATTTCGTTAATTCATGCTTAATCTATCTTTTCCATAATTTGAGGAAATTATGACGTCTAGTCTTTATGCAACCCGTGCGTCTATTTTGTATCTTTATAGCTTTGTTTGAGGACAAACAAATATTCAAGTTTGGGGGTATGATACGCTCAGATGCACTATTTTAAGGCCATTTTTTGGTCCGTTTTGAGTGTTAAAGTTGCATTACATGTCCATTATTTGTATATTTTATCCATTTTGGTATTTTGACGTGTTTTGTGAGAAATTTACAAAATAGAGCTGAAAAAGGGCATTAAAACGTCAAATCTGGAAGTTGGAACTGAAGTGTAACCCAGCAGCCCACTGGGCCTGGTCGCGCATGACAGCCTATGCTTTCTACATATCATTCTCTTCGTCTTCGAAATAGTTTCACGGTGGTACCTTGATCATCTCAATCGACATTCTGTGAAGAAAGTTATGTCTGTTCTACCAAAGTCGCGCAAAGCTGTCAAGTGCAGAATTTAAGGCGTAAATTCAAAGAACTAAAGAAGACATTACCTTGCGAAGCCAAATCTTTTCCTTAAACTATGGGGCACGAAAATTTCGTATTTACTATTGCTTGGAGGAAACTTTTTACCAAATTTAAATATTTTTCAAGCCTATATATACCCCATACCCTAATTCATAATATTCACTCATCCATAGCCCCCCAAAAGGGAGCCTCTAAGGCTCCTCCCCCTCCACTCCATATTTTAATTCTTCCATCATTATTGGAGATTGAAGCAAGGCAAGAGGAGTATGAAGACTTCAAGATTCAACCTTGGGTTTTGTATGTTTATTTCATGTCTCGTATTTTAATTATTGTTTTAGTTCATCTGTCTATGGATTACTAAACAATAGAATTTTGAGGTTTGATAGTAATTAATTTTTATGTAGTTCTTTTTATGTTTAATGTTCAGAACTCGTTCCACTTGTTTTTTCTTGAACTTTTGTTCGACTAATTGGCCATTACCTTGATTATTGTCAATCTTTGATCGGTGATAGCTTTGATTGGTTTATCTTATATGTTCATACAATAATTGTGACACGAGTATTAATGCATGATAGGGAGAATTCATGGTAAAACTTGAGTCGGGTGAACGTAGAACTAATTAGAATAACAATAGAGTTAGTGAAATCATTACCCTTGAAATTCCTTCGTTTGCCTGATTCTATCTTATTTGTTTTGTGCTTTTATTTTATTTATTTTTGTTTTATTTCAAACCCAAAACTCTTGTTTCTCTAGATAGTATATGATGCTTAGTACATGATAGACAATTGTAATTATATTCCCTGAGTTCGATATCCCAGTACTGACCTTTAGCTATACTATATCTTCCTTGTATACTTGCAAGCAGTTGTAGTGCTAAAAAATAGTGCATCAAGTATCACCTTCAACTTCTATGACGCTTTGAAATTCCATGGGAAAGTCGGAGCGGAAGGCTATAAAGAGTGTAGTGTATCCTAGTAGTCACGGATTGTATAGGAGAAGTGGAAGTCACATACCACCGAACTCAGGATCCATTAGAGGCTTGTCTAATTAATTCTTTCACTCCTACTACTGATTTATCTAACTGCGAGGCTAATCATTGTGCTATGATTGCAGAACTCGAGGTCCTTCCCGAAAGAATTCCTCAAAAGGGAAATACATTATTGCCGTTGCGCACCCCTGAAGAAGAGGAAGAAAGGAAAAAAGCATTAGGGAAACCATGAGGACCGCCAAAAGTAGAATTGAAGCCATTCCCCGAGCACCTCAGTTACACGTTTTTGGGAAAGGACAACACTTACCACATGCATGCATAGGATTATACTTGAAGAAGGGCATAAGCCTCGTGTGCAAAACCAACGTAGACTGAACCCCATCATGCAAAATGTAGTAAGAAGAAGAAATTAAGTTGCTAGATGCAGGGATAATTTATGCTATATCTGACAGTGAATGGGTAAGTCATACGCAATTGGTAGCTAAGAAAGGGGGGATGACTGTAGTGCCCGGTAAGGATGGTGAGTTGATTGCCACGAGAGTAGCCACAGGATGGAGAGTTTGCATAGACTATAGGATGTTAAATGCAGCCACAAGGAAAGATCACTTCCATTTACCTTTTATTGATCAAATGTTTGATAGACTTGGGGGGATATGATTACTATTGTTTCTTGGATGGCTATTTTGGTTATAATCAAATTGCAATTGCTCTAGAGGATCAGCACAAGTCTGCTTTTACTTGCTTTTGTGGGATATATGCTTATAGGAAGATGTCTTTTGGTTTATGTAATGCTCCAACCACTTTCTAGAGATGTATGATGTCTATTTTTCATGATTTGATTGAAAAAGTAATGGAAATCTTTATGGATGATTTTTCTGTTTTTGGTAAATCTTGTGATCACTGTATTGACAACTTGGCCAAGGTTTTGCAGAGACATGTGGAAACTAACCTTGTTCTTAATTTGGAAAAATGTCACTTTATGGTTAAAGAAGGTATAGTTTTAGGACACAAGGTATCTTCTGCAGGGATAGAAGTAGATAGAGCCAAGATTGAAGCCATTGAGAGATTGCTACCCCCTCTAGTGAGAAGTTTCCTAGGACATGCAAGATTCTATAGAAGATTCATCAAGGATTTCTCTAAAATTTCTAAGCCTCTTGAAAAAGATGTAAAATTAAATTTTACTTTTGAATATTTGCAGGCTTTTGAAAATTTGAAGAAAGCTTTAGTGAGTGCTCCCATTCTCATCACCCCCGATTGGAGCCAACCATTTGAGATCATGTGTGATGCAAGCGACATTGTTGTTGGTTCCGCATTGGGGCAGAAAAAAGACAAAATTTTTAGGGTCATTTATTATGCTAGTAGAACCTTAGATTCTGCACAAGCTAATTACAGGACCACAGAAAGGGATATGCTTGCTATTAGGCATTTTTTAACGAAGAAGGACGCGAAACCTCAGCTCATACGATGGATTTTGATGCTGCAAGAATTTGATGTGGAGATACGCTATAGAAATGGCTGTGAGAATGTAGTGGCGGATCACTTGTCTCGATTGGAGCATGCTGTGAAGATCTATCATGAGAAATCAATGAGGACTTCCCCGACGAGCATTTACTCTTTACTCAAGCCACTTTTCCATGGTATGCTGACGTTGTCAATTATTTAGTGGCTAAGGTACATCCTTCCGATCGTACTCCTTATCAAAAGAATTTTTTTTTTGTAGAGATGTAAGGTCTTATGTGTGGGATGATCCATATTTGTTCAAGAGATATGTAGATACCATACTTAGAAGGTGTGTACCCCAAGAAGAGTGGGATGCCATAGTGGAAAGATGCCATTCATCACCAACCGGAGGACACTTCGGTGTGCAAAGGACTGCCATTAAAATCCTCCCAAGTGGTTTCTATTGGCCGACTATTTATCGCGACTCCGAGAGTTATGTGCTGCAATGCAATGAATGCCAACGCACAGGAGGAATATCCAAGAAGAAGGAGATGCCTATGAACACCATCATTGAGGTAGAATTATTTGATGGATGGGGGATAGATTTTATGTGACCATTCCCAAAATCGGGGGAGTATCAATACATTTTACTTGCAGTTGAATATGTTTCCTGATGGATGGAAGCAATTCCTACCAAGACTAATGACTCTAAAATTGTGACTACTTTTGTAAGGAAAAACATTTTTAGTAGGTTTGGTACACCCCGTGCCCTCATAAGTGATGGACGATCTCACTTCAATAATAGATGGCTAGACAACGTGTTTAGACAAGTATGGAGTCAAGCATAGGGTCACTTCTCCGTGCATCCTCAAGCTAATGGGCAGACGGAGTTTACAAATAGGGAGGTTAAGTCCATCCTACAAAAGACAGTGAGCACAAACAAAAAGGATTGGGCACTACGTTTGGATGATGCGTTGTGGGCATATCGCACCGCATAAAAATCTCCTATAGGTATGTCTCCTTACCAATTAGTTTTTGGAAAATCATGTCATTTACCTTTTAAGTTGTAACATAGGTCCTATTGGGCGGTGAAGAAGCTAAATCAAGATTTCCAAAAGGGCGGAGAAGAGAGGCGCATGTTCCTCAATGAGATGTACGAATTTCGAATGGAAGCATATGATAGCTCTTCTACCTAAAAACAAAGGATGAAAGCTTACCATGACAAAATCATCAGTCCAATAGAGCTCGCATTGGGGGATGTTGTTTTGTTGCACAATTCAAGACTCTCTCTCTTCCCCGGAAAGTTGAGGTCCAAATGGACCAGCCCCTACATGATCAAGAAAACTTATGATAGTGGGACGGTTGAGTTATTAGCCCCGGATGGAACGTTGTTTAAAGCCAATGGCCACCGTGTGAAGAAATTCTATAGCTCGGACAAGGTGATAGAAGAGGATGAAGTGGCACAAGAAGAACCTCCCAAGGAGTAAAAAGGGGTAAAGTCAAGCTAATGACTATAAAAGAGCGCTTGTTGGGAGGCAACCCAGCCACTTATTTCCAGTTTTTCCTTAAGGTTTTAAGTAGTTTTTGTGTTGATTGAAATATTTCGCACGTTCTGGACTTCTCCCGGCGACTGCTGTAGCATGCGCAGCGGTCCGCTGGCTTCTCACTGGAACGGTTCTGACCTTTCCCAGCGAACGCTGGAGATCTACAATGGCAACTTGGCCTTTCACCGCACTCCAACCGCAATTTTTCAAATTTTTCAAATTTTTGCCCCGTCCAGCCACTATGCGAAAAATTTCAAGGTATATTTTCTGTTTTCGTAGTTTACTCACGTGCCTACCAACTCTACAAACTTATTTTACACTTATTGTAAATAATTTTGGGGGGACAAAGTGGTGGACCGTGAGTTTAGGTTTTTATTTTAGATTATTAGTTTAAGTTTTTGTTTTTAAAATCCCGAAGGTGAATCCATGTTGTAAACATAGCATGAAGAACTTAGAAATATGCATGTTTAGGGACACATTAGACCGAGTTGCCAATGATATGAAGTTCTTTTCATCTTTGATTAGGTATGGCTTGACGTTTTGATGTGATGGTTTGGTGAAAAGGTGCAGAATTAGTGAATTGCTTGTTTGCCTTAAATCATGCTTATACCTTGTAAGATTTGAGCCTAAATTATTTCTTGAGTGATTGATCTGCATGTATGTATATGTTTCTAGAACTTGCTCCTAGTCTACCTAAGTTTACATAGTGTTTAAGTTGATGAATGAGGATGTTAGGCCATCTTTTCTTAGCTACTTTTATACCCAAATTTTCGACCCTCTCATATTTTTCCCTTTGGAGCCAATTTTGAACCTTTAAGCCTATTTATTCTTTGGAAGCCAAATTAATGGGGAAAATTACTTGGGTTGGTATAGTTTTTATTATCTTTTATAAATGAATTGGAGAGATAAGGAGGAAAGTTATAAAAAGTAGTGTGCTTAAATGTAGAAAAGTGCAAGTGGTCAAATAGAAAAATATACAAATGTGTGTTTGATCTCGAAAGGATGCTTATGAAAAAGAAAAGAAAAGAAAAGAAAAGAAAAAAGAAAAAGAAAGAAAGGTTGTGAACAAAAGAAAGAAAAATCAAAGGTTTGAGAAAGTGAGCTGAAGAAGAAATTAGTGTTAAAAGTGTCTTGGGTTATTAAAAAAGTGGAGTCATTTTTACTCTACTTGGGATATTTTCATTTTTGAGTCACTTTTTAGTCAAATATTCTTCACCTACCAAAGAGCCTACATTACCACCAAAAATAAAGACCTTTCGGACTTTTGATGCTTAATCACATCTAGTAGAGGAGGGATTAGACTTTGAGCAAGCCTATGGTAAACTTTGCATGATGCATGATTTGAGTGCTATATATACTTTGCCATATACACTTTGACAGTGAGAGATAAATACACTTCCCATCTTTGGAAGTTTGCCACATGTGAGTGCACGATTTCAAGGTGTTCCACGAGGTAGTAATGAAAGTGCACGAATAAGCCTTGCTTGATTTGATTGCGCTAATTTAGTGTTAGTCTATCTTTTCCGTACTTTGAGGCAACGAAGAAGTCTAGTCCTTGTGCATTCCGTGCGTCTACTTTTGTTTCTTTATTGTTTTGTTTGAGGACAAACAAAAATGTAAGTTGGGGGAAGTTGATACGCTCGGATTTTGCATTGTTTTAAGGCCACTTTTTGATCCATTTTGAGTATCAAAGTTTCATTACACGTCCATTAATTGCATATTTTATCTATTTTAGTATTTTAACGTGTTTTGTGAGAAATGTGCATATTTGAGCCTAAAAAGATAGCTAAAAGTCGAAGTTAGAAATCTAGAGCTTTCGAGACGTCCAGCGATCTGCTGCGGCGGCCAACGACCATTGAGCCAGTAGTGGTCCGCTCCGGGAAAGTTGTGTTAAAAAGAGGAACACGCCCAATGACCTATGTGGTGTGTGTCACGACCGCCCTTCTAGGGTATAATAAATGCGGGCGATCGCGACTTAAACAGACTTAAATATAACAAGGAAAATAGGCTAGGGTTTCATCAATAAGGCTTGACCAACATATTAAACGAGCAATTAAGTATAAAACAAGATGAGGGCTCAGGTTTAAATAATGAGTTGGGCCAGACATTAATATTAACGGAAAAGATTAAGAGTTTGACATTATCCAACAAGACTTTAAAATATCCAATAACGGAACAAATTCAAGTTCAAGCCCAATTGCTAATAAATAAAAGAAATATCGCAGCGGAAAACGACCAAGAGAAAGAGTGAAGTCATGTGTGAAGACACGACGACACTCGGAGTTTCAAGACAATATTATCATTTCGTTTAATTTGCTCAACACCGCCAACCGCTCGTCGCCGCTCAAACTGCACATAAGGAAAACATATGCAGGGCTGAGTACTTATAAAATACTCAGTGGACTTATGCCGAAAACATTTTTAATAAAGATATAGTTTATCATGCCATACGTAAGTAACCATCGGGGTTTAGCTTTAGAAAGGCCCGAGGCACTCAAATCATTTCCCATTGTAAAATTCGACTGATCAGTCATTTTCCCATAGACAATAGCCATATCTGCCAATACATGACAAGGAATGCGGCCGCAAACCAGGTCACTAGACCGGCCAGCCCGTACGCTAGCACACGATCTACCATAGGTGTACACTAATCCAAGTAGGGTTTGCGGCCCTACGAGGACCCGAATTCGATTTATATAACAGTGGCAACAGCCACATCAGATAGGCACGTTAAAACAAATCACGGCATGATAAATACTTTAAACCACCCTTATAGCTCCACAATCATACGTAAAAGAGTTTAGTAAAAGAAAGCCCACACATAGTGTAGGGTAGAAAAGAAGCCCACCTCGACCGTTTAGATACCAACTACTGCCTTTCCTTTGTTATCACGCTTCGCGCACGAATTTTCACCTTTGGATAAGGTATTCCCAATTAGTCACTAACATGGACTTAGTATTATGCATGTCCTTAATTTTTTCCTTTTCCCAACAACAAATGGAAATCACATCATAGCATAACATCTTTGCATATCACATCATCTTGTCACACATATAATTCATGTATGCCATTCAAAACATAAAAATATAGTTATTTTGCAAAGTTAGAAATCTGGCCACTGCGCAACCATTTTATAAAAATCATTTAAAAATCATCCGACTTCTGTTGGGGCTAAAACTTTACGACAAAGCAGTAGACTCATCAAATGACTTCCAGTTTAAATTTCATGTCAAAATAACCTTTTTAGGTCAGTCAAATAGAAAACGTAACCTACTGGTCAAGAAAATAGTTTCTGCCAGAAATGCGCAGTCAACTTTAAAAATTCACCACAAATCCATAATTTATCTAAATGAGTTGAAATTTACACACAACATAGAAGACATCATGAAGTTTACTCAGGAAAAAGAATCGATCAAATTGGAGTTCATTTAGTCGGTCAAAAACGAGTCAGAACTTACTGTTCGGAATCACAGTTCCTCGTGCTTTTAGAAATTCGAATTAGGGTTTACCCCCACTTATTCAAAATCAACCTTTTCATGGTTTTAACACACAAACATGCTCGAGAGAGTCCTTATACTCATGTTTTCGTAACATCATATATCATTCACCATAGATTCATTAAATCATCAAACAATTCATTCAAAACGCAAATCACACATCCAAACATAAATTCCCACCGATTAAATCCCTTAGATTTGAGATCCCTCCACTCACTAGATGCATGAGGGAACAAAAGAAGAGTTGAGATGGAGAGGAATGAAGAATAGGGTCCGATTTTTACCTCTCTTGGACGAAACAAACGGTAGGAACGAATAAAAGTCTTGATTCTTCAATAATCTCTTGGATATTCGAAAGGATCTTGAGTAGAGTGGAAGAACATGTGGGAGAGGTGTGGGGAGGAAAATGGCGTGAACTTCAAGGGAAGGGGGGAGCGATTTTTTTGATTCTAGGTTTTAGGGTTGCTCTCTTATTTATAGAGTTCAAGAATAATCTCCACAATTAATTAAAGATTTGGGAGAATATGAGAGAAGGAAAATAGGCGTGATTTTTAGAAAGAATTAAGGAGATTTTCAAAATCTTGGCTATTTAATTAGCCTATGATTAATTTGGTACTTTTACGGAGTGGGATAAAATAATACGGAGCAGAATAAAATAATAAAAATCCTCCCACAATAAATGGAAATAGGCGTGTGAAATATTCCTTCCACAAGGATAAATTTCCAAATCTTGAATAAAATAAGATAAGGCAAATTTGCTAGGATATTCCAATTAAAACATGGAAAGAGATAATTAAGGGATCAAATGAATAATGAATAATTTCTTTCTCCCACAAGTTAAGAGATTTCGAAATCTCCCTTAGAAAAATAATAGGGGCCGATTCTTTCATCAAGAAATAGGATAATTAGGCTTTGGATTTAATTGGGTAATTATCCCAAGCAAATAATTAAATCCAAGAATATAATTTCTCTCCATAAATTCATAGTGGTCGAAAATTCCAATAAAATGGGTAAGGCAATTATTGATGATCCTATTAAAATCTCACTCCCCAAAATAAAAAATATAAATTGCGGCTATATTTCATTCCGCATCGATTAATTAAGGCCACGTCATCAATTCGACAAGATTGACTATTCCACCTCTCAACTCCAAAACAAAATTAGGTCGCATAGAAATCAAGCAATTAATTCACTCGTCAATTAATCCACATACTTCACGGCATTAAAACATTTAATGCAAAATTTCAGTGTTCGAAAATTAGGGTTCGAAAAGTGGGGCGTTACATCCTACCACTCTTAAAAGAAATTTCGTCCCGAAATTTGGTACTCTCAAGGGAAGAGTTCTGGGTACAGTTCCATCACCTTGTCCTCAAGCTCCCACGTGGCTTTCTCGTGTCCGTGGTTTCTCCCAAGTACTTTCACGTAAGCAACCGGTTTATTTTGTCACGTTCTGGACCTTTCGGTCTAAAGTCATTTGGGGTCTCTCCTCGTAGCTCAAGTCCGGGTTCAACGCGACTTCTTCGTAGTGAATCACATGCTTTAGGCCAAATACGTGTTTTTGCAATTGTGATACGTGAAAGACGTTGTGCACGTTTCCAAGGCTTGGGGGTAGCGCCAAACGGTACACAACGGGTCCCACTCCTTCTAGAATTTCATAAGACCCGATAAATCGTGGCTTCAACTTTCCCTTGACACCAAAACGCGTTATCCCTCTTGACGAGGATACTTTGAGGAAAGCTTTGTTGCCGGTTTGAAAATGCAAGTCGGTTCGTTGGACATCCGCGTACGACTTTTGTCTGTCCTGAGCTTCTTTGATCTTTTCACGAACTTGTCGAACAATTTTAATCATTTCTTTAACTGCATCAGGTCCAAGTACTCCTCGTTCGCCAACTTCGTCCCAAGAGAGCGGCGATCTACACTTTCTCCTATACAAGGCTTCGTACGGCGCCATGTTTATTGTTGTTTGGAAACTGTTGGTGTAAGCTAATTCGATCAGCGGTAGCATTGATTCCCAACTTCCTCCGCGGTCGAGCACCACGGTTCTCAACATGACCTCGAGAGTTTGGATCGCCCTCTCGGATTGTCCATCGGTCGGCGGGTGAAAAGTCGTGCTAAAATTCAATCGAGTTCCAAGCTCGCGTTGCAGACTTATCCAAAATCTTGATGTGAGTTTCGAGTCACGGTCAGACGTGATCGTCACTGGGACTCCATGCAGTCGCACTATTTCCTATATGTAGATCTGAGCTAGCTTGCTAGTTCCAGGCGTTGCGGGAATCGGTAGGTGAGTCGGTCTATACTTACTCATATGGCAGTATTCCCTTTTTGCGTCTTTGGCAAAGCTGTCATAAGGTCCATGACAATGTGCTCCCATTTCCACTCGAGAATTTCTAGTGGTTGCAACTTTTCGTACGGTCGTTGATGTAGAGCCTTCACTTGCTGGCAGGCTAAGCAGCATTCCATAAATGTCGCTATGTCACTCTCCATACAATTCCACCCAAAGGACTCTTTCAAGTCTTGATACATCTTCGTGCTTCCCAGGTGAGCGGTGTATGGAGTCTCATGAGCTTCACTCATGATCTCGTTCTTGAGTTCCACGTTGTTTGGTACGCACAGTCTCTCTTCAAAAGTGAGGGCGTTGTCGGATTCCTCACTAAAACTTCCAGATTTTCCAGTTCTCACTTTAGTTCGAAATTTTCCAACTTTCGTATCCATTCGTTGTGCTGCAACGATTCTTGTTCTTAGATTAGGTTCAACTATTAAAGTGGCGATTCGCGCTTCCACTGTTTCCGGTGCTCTCACCACTTCCAAGCGCATCTTACTAAACTCGCGAACCAGGATTTCTTCTATGGTGAGAAAGGTGGCTAGTTGGGAATGACCCTTCCGGCTCAAGGCATCTGCCACTACATTTGCCTTGTCAGGGTGGTAGTTGATGCCATAATCGTAGTCCTTCACCAATTCGAGCCATCTTCGTTGTCGCATGTTTAAATCTCTTTTGCTCGAAGAAATATTTCAGGCTCTTGTGGTCCGTAAAGATTTCACATCGAGCTCCGTAGAGATGATACCTCCAAATCTTTAGGGCATGTACTACTGCACCTAGACCCAAGTCTTGGGTTGGGTAGCTCAACTTATGCGGTCTCAATTGGCGTGGCGCGTATGTGATAACTTTGTTGTTCTACATCAACACGCATCCTAGTCCCACCTTCGAAGCGTCGGTGTAGACTACGTAGTTCACTCCAGGCTCCGGCACAGCTAACACTGGCGCGGTGGTCAATTTCTCCTTCAAGGGTTGAAAGCTCGCTTCAAACTCCGGGGTCCAATTGACTTTGACTCCTTTCTTGAGTTGTTGGGTCATTGGTCTCGCTATCTTGGTGAATCCTTCTATGAACCTTCGGTAGTATCCTACCAAACCTAGGAAACTCCGAATCTCGTTCGGTGACGATCGTGACTTCCGTTGTTGTACAGCCTCAACTTTGGCAGGATTCACTCGGATTCCTTCTGCCGACACGATGTAACCAAGAAAGTTGACTTTTTCCAGCCAAAACTCACACTTGCTGAATTTTAGCATATAGCTTCTCGGTCCTCAACGTCTCCAAGGTGATTCGTAGATGTCCCTCGTGCTTTCTCTCATTCTTCGAGTAGACAAGCACGTCATCGATGAACACCAAAACGAACTTATCCAAGTACGGATGAAACACTCGGTTCATCAAGTCCATGAATACCGCAGGTGCATTCGTCAATCCACACGGCATTACAACAAACTCATAGTGACTATATCTCGTATGAAAAGCCGTCTTTGGTATATCCTCTCTTCGGACTCTCAACTGATGGTACCCGGACCTCAAGTCCATCTTAGAGAATACACCGGCTCCTCGAAGTTGATCGAATAGTCATCTATCCTCGACAGTGGATATTTGTTCTTGAGGGTCATCTTGTTCCCTATAATCGATACACATTCTCATCGATCCATACTTCTTTTTCACAAAAAGCACCGGTGCGCCCCACGGTGAAACACTGGGTCTAATAAGACCCAGGTCCATAAGCTCTTGGAGCTGTATCTTGAGTTCCTCTAACTGCTTAGGCGCCATTCTATATGGTGCCTTGGACACAGGTGCCGACCCTGGCTCTAGGTCGATTGTGAACTCCAGTTGTAGGTCCAGGTAAAGTTTTGGGGAAAACGTCGGGAAATTCTCGTACAACGGCAAGATTTCCCACTTTACTTTCTCCTACCTCTTCTCCTTGTAGTTAGGCAAGATAGGCAGGACGCCCCTTTCTTACCATCGTACTAGCTTGGAGCGCGGAGATGATAGATGCTCGCCGGTTCATCAAGATTCCATAGCATAAGGTGGGTTCCTTGCCCTAGGCTTGTAGAGATATCTGTCTCTCCTTACAACGAATCATCGCAAAAATTCGTGGTTAATCAAACCATTCCTAGAATTACGTCGATATCCCTCATTGCCATAACTTGCAAATCGTGAGCGACTAACTTAAGTTTTCCCATGAAAATTTCTATTAACTCTTCTCGTTTTGTCTTCTAACTTCCACACGATTTTTTTTCTAATAAACATGGCATCATCACACATTTCTTTTCTCGATCGTATCGCCGTCCCATGGCTCTTTCTCGTCACCTTTCATAGGTTCTTTCTTGCTGACGATATTTATTTTGTGCAATAAACTCTATGAAGGGGCTTGTACTTCCTCTATAATTTCCTCGCACGATGGTGACCGTAAATACATCTTCTCATATTCTTTATTCGCTTATCGTTCGATCGATCGTTCACTCATATATGTATCTCGTCGGTTATGTCGATGCTTCTGGTGGGTGTGTCATTTTTGAGCCTGTCCGACTATAGAAACTTATTCCTTGCATATATCCGAGTCGACTACTGCATTTCCCTACTGTCTAGTAACAAGGATCCGAAATTTGACCCAACAGTCTTACTTGGATATGAACAGATTTCAAAATGTTGCAACATTGCTGAGGATGTTTTTAGTCGGGAAGGCTCCAAAATTAATCAAGGAAACAAGAACAACAATGTAATGATTGAGTTTCATTAGACTCAACCCGTCAATTCTGAGAATCAAATGGTTTAGAGGTATTAAATAAAACCCCTAGAGATTTGAGAATTTACTTCTGATGAGAGCTCGAAAGAACATGAGATAGGTCATGGAAACAGGATGAAACTGCAAAAATTCTCAAATTCCATAGCCGACTGCTAGATCACAATTTACAAAAATTCCGGACAACAATGAATGATATCGTTCAGACGGGTCATGAAGTAGTACAAATAATGGTTCAACAACATCATGGTATTGGAAAAAGATGAACTCACATCAATGGGTTCGCGGGTTTGTTAAAGACAACTCAAAGTGAATGGAATTTTTCAGAAATTTAACAAGATCAACCATTAAGGAAGAAGAGAACAAGATAGTCTTAACTTGGTGTTGCAGAAAGAAAAATCATTGAGTATGAAGCAATATATGTAGTGAAACCGAGTTAAAAAGAATTTTACTTCTGCAAGAAAGAACTTGCCACATACATGGTTACCGAATAAAGAGGTGAGCTAGTAGTTCCAAGAAGAATATTCCATCCTTTAAAGAAAACAGGTCTGGAGGTGTGATCATACTGAAGGTCATAACTGCAAACGACCTTAGGAATGAAGTTCAATGACGGAAGTTCACAAGGTCAAGACATTGTCCTTACGAAAGATGAATCAAAGAAGACGACTAATCAAGATGTCCAAGGTCACGAAGGCAAGTACTCCCTCCGTTCCATTGTAGTGGGGGCATTTCTTTTCGGCACGGAGATTAAGAAAGTAGAGAGATGAAGAGAGAATAAAGTAAGAGAGAGTAAAGTAAGTGAGAAGAAATGTGTTAACTTTTACTAAAAAGGGAAATGACTCC
Source organism: Salvia splendens (assembly GCF_004379255.2). Classification (NCBI taxonomy): domain Eukaryota; kingdom Viridiplantae; phylum Streptophyta; class Magnoliopsida; order Lamiales; family Lamiaceae; genus Salvia; species Salvia splendens. Next base: position 22,340,842 of record NC_056038.1, read on the forward strand.
ACTACTATGGAACGTACCAAAATGGCAAAATGACTCCACTACTATGGAACGGAGGGAGTACAAATTTTCAAGAACTGAAAGCGAGTCATGACTCGATATGGGAAAAATATAGTGGGCATTACTTGCAAATTGGGAGTCAACCAAGGTGTTTAAATAGACAAGGGCTCACGTTTATTCAAAACGTCCCGAAAAGAACTTAGAATCCAAGTAAGTACTGTTGATTTAAAAAAAAATCGTTCATTCTAGCTACGAGGGTCGTACTCCCTCGCACATTTTCACGAGCCTGAACATGGTAACATCGTTCTATGGAATCGTGGATTCCAAGTTGAGATTCATCGTATTGTCGAAATTAATAACATTTTTTTTGAATGTCGCATCTTCAAAGTCTTCTTGCCATGCCACGTAGTTTTTGAAAAGCATTGCCATTTTACACATGGTCTTAAGGTGTCGTAAACGTCGTCGTATTTGTGTCGCATCGCCACTTTGGCATGGTATGCAAGACTGCATGGTTTTATTAGATCTTAGGTATGATCTCGCCATTGTGCGGATACACCAAAGTTCGAAATATATATTTTCGTTGGTTTTACCACTCAGGAAAGTGATATTGCAGTTGTCAACTTACAGTTATAATTTCAAGCATAGCTTGAAGCCTCGTACTTCAACGTCTATCTGATCATTACCTAACTTAAGCTTCATCTGGCTCCTACGTTTGCAGCTAAGTTCAAAAGTTCCACATTCCACTTTAATAGTGGTTCTATACGATACCTCGTACTTCACCGGTCATGAATTTTCACCACATAAACGTCATGCATATATTACACAATCAACACATTTATTCGTATAAATCATTTGGTGTTCCATAGCATAACAAACATCGTACATTAATATATGTGAATAGCAACACTCAGTCAATCAATCATCCATGGAATCGCATTTCAAAAATCATGCAGTTCATGTTCATCTGTATCACAATAAAAACTCGCAACTACACGTGTATCATGCTTTGCATTTCACAGTTTCATAGTCATGAAATTGTAACCGCCTAGGCATAAAAGTTTTGTCGTTCATGGAAGCAGCATATATTTTCTTCAAGTAAAAATTGCAGTTTCGTGGACGTAATAGCAAATCTCAACATCAATGAATACAAGTTCACAATCATACTTCAATATCCAGCATATTCAAAGCCATCATGCCTCACTGTTAAACAAAAGCAATTGTATAATCTCATAGTGTCTCACGGTTCATATCTTCACAACATTTTCCAAAAGCCATAGTATTTACTTATTTTCCATAGGTGTTGTTTCATAGTATAATCGAGTAATCACACGCATACTTTACGTTTCACAATTCATGTGATTTCAATCATTTAGAATTTCATCTATCCAAACTCATACAAGTCCAATCACATATTCACCGATTTTCCTCATCGGGGTGTGCATAATAATATTCATCATTTTTTTTGGCATAGTAGTATTAAACAATTTCATATACATGTATTTTCATCATCCCACACTTCAAACAACATTTTTGAAGACGTCATATTATCTTCGATTTCCATCGAAATAATTTCATTCTCACAAGAGTAATATTCCCATCGAAATTTCCAACATTTCACAGGTTCGGATGAATATAAATTGAGATACTTGTTACCTCATTCTTCGGGTTGGGCGGAGACGAGTCGTGGTGTTGAGCCTTCGACGATTATCATTTAGTCAAATTACACATGAATAGACTTTGACTTAACAAGACTCTTGGGTCCAGAGAGGAAAGAACTGAGGCTCTGATACCAAACTGTCACGACCGCCCTTCTAGGGTATAATAAATGCGGGCGATCGCGACTTAAACAGACTTAAATATAACAAGGAAAATAGGCTAGGGTTTCATCAATAAGGCTTGACCAACATATTAAACGAGCAATTAAGTATAAAACAAGATGAGGGCTCAGGTTTAAATAATGAGTTGGGCCAGACATTAATATTAACGGAAAAGATTAAGAGTTTGACATTATCCAACAAGACTTTAAAATATCCAATAACGGAACAAATTCAAGTTCAAGCCCAATTGCTAATAAATAAAAGAAATATCGCAGCGGAAAACGACCAAGAGAAAGAGTGAAGTCATGTGTGAAGACACGACGACACTCGGAGTTTCAAGACAATATTATCATTTCGTTTAATTTGCTCAACACCGCCAACCGCTCGTCGCCGCTCAACCTGCACATAAGGAAAACATATGCAGGGCTGAGTACTTATAAAATACTCAGTGGACTTATGCCGAAAACATTTTTAATAAAGATATAGTTTATCATGCCATACGTAAGTAACCATCGGGGTTTAGCTTTAGAAAGGCCCGAGGCACTCAAATCATTTCCCATTGTAAAATTCGACTGATCAGTCATTTTCCCATAGACAATAGCCATATCTGCCAATACATGACAAGGAATGCGGCCGCAAACCAGGTCACTAGACCGGCCAGCCCGTACGCTAGCACACGATCTACCATAGGTGTACACTAATCCAATTAGGGTTTGCGGCCCTACGAGGACCCGAATTCGATTTATATAACAGTGGCAACAGCCACATCAGATAGGCACGTTAAAACAAATCACGGCATGATAAATACTTTAAACCACCCTTATAGCTCCACAATCATAAGTAAAAGAGTTTAGTAAAAGAAAGCCCACACATAGTGTAGGGTAGAAAAGAAGCCCACCTCGACCGTTTAGATACCAACTACTGCCTTTCCTTTGTTATCACGCTTCGCGCACGAATTTTCACCTTTGGATAAGGTATTCCCAATTAGTCACTAACGTGGACTTAGTATTATGCATGTCCTTAATTTTTTCCTTTTCCCAACAACAAATGGAAATCACATCATAGCATAACATCTTTGCATATCACATCATCTTGTCACACATATAATTCATGTATGCCATTCAAAACATAAAAATATAGTTATTTTGCAAAGGTAGAAATCTGGCCACTGCGCAACCATTTTATAAAAATCATTTAAAAATCATCCGACTTCCGTTGGGGCTGAAACTTTACGACAAAGCAGTAGACTCATCAAATGACTTCCAGTGTAAATTTCATGTCAAAATAACCTTTTTAGGTCGGTAAAATAGAAAACGTAACCTACTGGTCGAGAAAACAGTTTCTGCCAGAAATGCGTAGTCAACTTTAAAAATTCACCAAAAATCCATATTTTATCCAAATGAGTTGGAATTTACACACAACACAGAAGACATCATGAAGTTTACTCAGGAAAAAGAATCGATCAAATTTGAGTTCATTTGGTAGGTCAAAAACGAGTCGGAACTTACTGTTCGGAATCACAGTTCCTCATGCTTTTAGAAATTCGAATTAGGGTTTACCCCCACTTATTCAAAATCAACATTTTCATGGTTTTAACACACAAACATGCTCGAGAGAGTCCTTATACTCATGTTTTCGTAACATCATATATCATTCACCATAGATTCATTAAATCATCAAACAATTCATTCAAAACGCAAATCACACATCCAAACACAAATTCCCACCGATTAAATCCCTTAGATTTGAGATCCCTCCACTCACTAGATGTATGAGGGAACAAAAGAAGAGTTGAGATGGAGAGGAATGAAGAATAGGGTCCGATTTTTACCTCTCTTGGACGAAACAAACGGTAGGAACGAATAAAAGTCTTGATTCTTCAATAATCTCTTGGATATTCGAAAGGATCTTGAGTAGAGTGGAAGAACATGTGGGAGAGGTGTGGGGAGGAAAATGGCGTGAACTTCAAGGGAAGGGGGGAGCGATTTTTTTGATTCTAGGTTTTAGGGTTGCTCTCTTATTTATAGAGTTCAAGAATAATCTCCACAATTAATTAAAGATTTGGGAGAATATGAGAGAAGGAAAATAGGCGTGATTTTTAGAAAGAATGAAGGAGATTTTCAAAATCTTGGCTATTTAATTAGCCTATGATTAATTTGGTACTTTTACGGAGTGGGATAAAATAATACGGAGCAGAATAAAATAATAAAAATCCTCCCACAATAAATGGAAATAGGCGTGTGAAATATTCCTTCCACAAGGATAAATTTCCAAATCTTGAATAAAATAAGATAAGGCAAGATTTGCTAGGATATTCCAATTAAAACATGGAAAGAGATAATTAAGGGATCAAATGAATAATGAATAATTTCTTTCTCCCACAAGTTAAGAGATTTCGAAATCTCCCTTAGAAAAATAATAGGGGCTGATTCTTTCATCAAGAAATAGGATAATTAGGCTTTGGATTTAATTGGGTAATTATCCCAAGCAAATAATTAAATCCAAGAATATAATTTCTCTCCATAAATTCATAGTGGTCGAAAATTCCAATAAAATGGGTAAGGCAATTATTGATGATCCTATTAAAATCTCACTCCCCAAAATAAAAAATATAAATTGCGGCTATATTTCATTCCGCATCGATTAATTAAGGCCACGTCATCAATTCGACAAGATTGACTATTCCACCTCTCAACTCCAAAACAAAATTAGGTCGCATAGAAATCAAGCAATTAATTCACTCGTCAATTAATCCACATACTTCACGGCATTAAAACATTTAATTCAAAATTTAAGGGTTCGAAAATTAGGGTTCGAAAAGTGGGGCGTTACAGTGTGTGCAGCGACCGCTCCGAACAATCCAGAGGCTACGGGAAGATTACCAGCGACCGCGAAAGCGAAGTGTAGTGGCCGCTGTTCAAGAGGCAGAAGCTACGAATTAACCCACAACGACCGCTGGCCAAGGTGCAGCGACCCGCTGGAAAAATGCGGCGCACGATTTTAAACTACTTTCCCTCCAAGATTTACCATACTTAGCCACTGTTTGCCTTAATTGATGCTGCTCGAAAATATTGCTATAAATACCCCCTCAAACCTCTTCAAAAAGGATCTTCTTTCTGCTACATAATTCCAGAGCATATATTTTGAGAGTTCATCTTTGTCAATCAAAGTGCAAGGGTTTGAAGAAGGAATCAAGAGAATATCAAGGCTATAAGGATTCAACCTTTGGGTTTTATTGCTTATTCTTATGTTCACTTTGTTTTCCCTACAAACTATGTTTTTAGCTTATTCTATCATGTGTAACTAAACTCATAGAATTCTAGGGATGTGTTAGTAACGACTTTGGTTATACAATTCCCTTTTTATTTAATATCCGTTTTGTTCTTACTTCGTTTCTTTTCTAAGTGTTGGATAATTGCTTCACGTTTGAGTGACAAATTCTGTGATGATTTAATATAACTTGCTACATAATCGTGAGTGGAGGTTGGCGAGTTAGATCTTCTTAGTAGACACTACAATTAGCTTACCTTAAAACTAAATTGTTAATTGAGAGTGAGGACTTTTCAAGGGTCTTAGGAGCTTGTAGGAGTTACAGTTCTAGGATTGACAACCCCAGTGTCAGTAATCTACGTTTGTATCGCAAGAGCATAACTTTGGTGACTCATCCTACTGAAGTAAGAACTGTGCTAGGGTATTATAGTTGGAATTTGTATAACCATAATTGTGAACGCACATCCCTGGAATTCCATTATCTCATATATCTGTTTCTGTGTTTTATCTGCAAAAGTTGTTTCATTCTGCTTTTTATTTTCAAACATTCAAATTTCTCTCGGTTTTCCAAATAGTGAAACAAGCTTAGTAGAAGGTAGACAGTCTGTGATTTAAAAGTTAGGTTTTAATTAGGACTATTAATTTGTTGCACTTAGAATAATACTTCATACATACTTTTGAAATAAATTTTTTTTATAACTAAGTTATTAAATTTATATACTATTAATTAGCCTTATATTTAGGTTAAAATTAGAATTATGCTAGAGAGTTTAGTTTGCCTTCCATTTATTTAGGTTAAAATTGAGATTTAATCCGTTGTTGCAATATTTTTTCACTGAATTAATTTACAAGCTAAAAGACAACACAAATATGAAATATTTACAATTTTCATTGTATATTTACTTTTTAAAAGTTTTTAATTCTTATATTTTAATTAGTCTCTAATTAATTAAACAATATTACTAAGTGTATAGATTAAATTACTGAATAAGATGAAATTATATATATTTAAAATTAAATCTAACTTATAAAGTTTGTATAACTTCTTAATATAAAGAGTAGCGTAAATTTTCACATTATTCAAAACAAAAATTCATTTAGTCTTTACCGTGTATATCAAGGTATGCTATGGTCTGACTTATCGTTATTTTAAGTGATAATTTATCGTTATTTCAAGTTATTCAATCTAACTTATCGTTATTTCAAGTTATTCAATCTAACTTATCGTTATTTTAAGTGATAATTTAATTTATATACGTATATGTGGCGGGAAGTAAGAAATTTGTTCTTTACAATATTAAAAATTCATTTAGTCTTTGTCGTGTATATCAAGTTATGCTATAGTCTGAAATTAAACAGAAGAAATAAATTGTCAACTAAAATGTTATTATTGGATAATACTCCCTCCGTCCCAAATAAGTTGAGTAGTATTTCTTTTTGCCAACTAAGTTGAGTCATTTCCTTTTTTAATAAAAGCAAAACATCCAATTGCTCTTACTTTATTACACCATCTACTTTACTCTCTCTTTATCTTCCCTACTTTATTCATATCTCCAACTTTTCAACACAATTTCTTAATCTCCGTGCTCAAAAGATTTGTCTCAACTTAGTTGGGACGGAGGGAGTACAAATTTTCTAACTTGACTTCTCAAAGATGTTTTAAATTTTTATGATTTAAATTAGTCGTATATATAATATGGATATTTCAGATTAATTTTTTTAATTAAGGTATTAAATTTATATACGAATTTACCTTTTATTTGGATTAAAATTGTAATTGTGCCAGAGAATTTAGTTTGCCTTCTATTTAGGTTAAAATTGAACTTTAATCCTTTATTGCAATACTTTTTCTCATAATTAATTCACAACCTAATCAACAACACAAAGATGTAATCATTACAATTTTTATCCTATATCTACCCAATTAAAATTTTAATATATTTTAATTAGTCACAAATTTAATACTATATTTTAATTAGTCTCCAATTAATTAAATAATATATATTTGGAATAGGATGAAATTATAAATATTTAAAATTAAATCTAACTTATAAAGTTTGTATAACTTCTTATAATGTAAATAGCAGTGTAAATTATCACACATATACTGATATAAAGAGACTTTTAATGGAAAAACGAGACTTCTATTCACAGTTGGGTGAAATAACACAAAAGGGTTTTTAGCGGGAAAAGTTATGAAAGTTGTGCCTTTTAATGACTCTGTCAATAAACAGATGCATGCTAGACAATTTACGACAGAACAAAGAATATTGTGAAAGTCTTTTACGGGATTTAAAAAAATGCAGTTTGGATGTCTGCTATTATACCTTCATGTTGTTTTACCTTAGAGGCTTAGATTTATGGCTGTCTTTTACGAGTCTAAGATATGTTCCCTATCTGCACCTCAGGAGATAGATGTGTATGACCATATCGATCCAGTTGGTATATTTTAAAGCCATTGGAGAAGTCTGGATTTTGGGAAGCGGTGGTAAGTGGCCTATGTTTGTCATTTACCTATAACAGATATTAAAAAAATAATTTAATGTAGCCTTTTGTACATATGTTTTGTATTTTATTTTCAGAAAGCTTCAAAATGGTGTGAGAGGAAAGAGACTGTTGCTTAACTAAACAAACTTGCAGCCACCAAAATGATTGCTCCTAGAGATTTTTTCAGTAGTTTGTCTTGTTAGAGTTTTGTATACTAGAAATCAGTGATTGGATACTGTAATAACTCTTATTTTATTTTCCAAGGAATAAAACGGTTTATTTTTTGTCATAATGTTGTTATGTTTTACATTTAGTGGTTGTTTCATTACATGTTTAAATGTATAAGAAACTTAACAAAGTTTAAGTCTTTGTTTTAGTAGACCGGTTGTGGGCGTCGTCCACTTTAAGGTAATACAGTCAGTTCTGAACAAAGAAAAAGAAGAATTTCACAACCTAGATAGGCTTCGACTACCTATCGAGAAAGGTTGCAATGTCAGTCTGATTGTTTCTAAGCCTTAGTGAAATAAGATGACATTGGTGTGGTATAGAACTGAACGAACCTAACAGCAAGACGTGTCTTTATGCTATCTACTGAAAGACGAGGTCTTGATAAATAAGTATTTCTTAATCTATATACGTTAGCATTGAGCATACGATATTGATTATGCACTACTTTGACTTATCAAATGGTTCGGGTTTTCGTAACCCAATAAGCCTGATATATTGGGTGGTGGTTATTAATATCTAGTGGTGCTAGGATTGCTATTATGTAGAAACGCACGCGAGGGGAGTCTCGTTTGATAATGTCCTCAAGAGGAGCCTGAAACAAGGTTTTATTATTCGGAACCTAGCTAGTTGGAGTTTGATTACTTTAAGAATAATAAATCAGGGTTTCGTGCTAAGTCCACTTTTGAAATTAATAAGAAGTTAATTAATTTTCGTCCATAGCAGACAATTAGTAATTAATGGACATTTCTATCTTAAGTGCGAGAAATAAATATTTAATTTAAAATGGAAACCCGAATTACTCGTAATTTCGGATTTGGATGGGCAGTGCAATATTATTTTTGTAGTGGCTGCAAATAATATTCCAATATAAGCTTGTATTAAATTGTGGGTTCAATTTAATTAGTCCTAAGCTAATTGGGGGAGGCCATATCTAAAACCTTCCATAGATCCCTGTCTAGACCCAATATCAACTAAATATAAATAGAAGAATAAAGGAGAGACAGAGGGACACATAATTAATGATAGAAATTTTCACCCCCCATCTGTATTAAGGACTGGACGATTTTTTCAGCTCTCCTCTGTGAGAATTTCTGTCTTCTTTATTCGAGTTCTAGTGTCATGGTGAGATCAGCCCACACTGATATCGGAATACGGTTCGGGAACCAGTCAGAAGATCCGTGGTTGAGTATTGAAGATCGACACGTGGAGAAGTAGCAAACCATCCGCGATTGTTTGGAGAATCAAGAAGGTACAACTTCTGCTCCGTAGAAAAGCATGTTTTAGTGTTCAATTAATCAAAAGCATGTTTTAATTCAAGTTATGAGCATGATACATGTGATAATTGCGCGAATAGATTTTATCTGAATAATCTGCTAAATAGATCTAGTTCTCTAATTTATTCATGCTTCCGCTGCCAACCCCATCATGTCTATCATTAAAGGAGGTATGCTATGGTTCCCTTGACCACAAGTCCACAACTCAATCCAGGTTTTTCTTGAATTTATGCAAAACATATTGTTGGTGTTAATGTCGTGACCAAGTAATTGGTGTTGCCTGCGCAACATTTTTGAATTTTGCAGGTTATCACAAATGTAAACATTAATGAAGGAAGGGGGGGAGAAAAAAACATTGTTGTTGCAGTTGAAGCTATTCAAGCACTGGGCAACCTTGCTAAAGGCCTGAGATCCCTTCCCAAACAAAAAGGGAAAAAAAGAAAAAAAATGAAAAAAGGAAGAAAAAGAAAAAAAAAACGTTGTTGTTTCATATAAAGCTATTCAATTACTGGGCAACCTTGCCGGGGATCCGAGAGCCCATTTTTCAGCCCGTTGTCGCTTCTTATTGCATGTACTACCGGTTAGTCCAGAACTGTGTTATATTATTTTTTAAATCACAATGTGTCACGACCGTCCATACTAGGGGTACGATAAACGAGGAGATCATGACCACGGAATAACAATAAAGACAACATTTAAGGATGACAGTTTATATGAAAAACTTCATTAGCTTAAAGGATAATATTTTAGTTTAAAGAAACTTAATGTCATAAATTCATTATTAATTAGCAAAGACTTATAATAAACGATTATTCAAAGGAAGCGGCGGGAAAAATAAATATCAAAATCCAATTAATTTTCGAAAGAACAAAGGTTTTAGTTTACGAAAAACAGTTTTAGAGTAAAAAAAGTAAACAGCGGATTAACGTCTAAAAGTATTTGACATGCCAAAAGTAGTACGAAGTAAAATAAAGTCTTGAGGCATAGTTCAAAAATATAGCAGCGGAAATAAGGTTGTAAAGAGAGTCAAGGATGACGCCTATGTATGAAGACACAACGCATCCAAATTCCCTAGGCCGACTCAACATCCATCGCAACATCCCGCTCAACCTGCACATAGGGAAAAACATATGCAGGGCTGAGTACTTGTTGTACTTAATGGGCTTATGCCGAAAATATTTTATACAGTTATGTCATCCATACCAGTGATCTCGAGTTTTACATGTAGTTAAGAAATATCATCGAGAACACAAAAACATTTCATAGACTGGCCAGTTAAATAATCTCCCCACTTTCTCAACAATCCATCAATCACAATCATCATTCCATGTGCGACGAAAGTGTGGCCACACTATTCGCTCACGAGACCGGCCGACTAGCAAGGACGGCTCACGATCCCACCAGTGTACACAACCTGATAGGGTTTGCGGCCCTACTCAGACCCGAATTCGTTTCACAACACAGCCATATAGCCTAACGGAGCAAGCTCGGACGAACTAGGCACCAAGCAACAATCTCATAAACAAAACATCATGGCATGACATAACGAGTTAAACCACCCTTATAACACCACATCATATTGGCTATCCATACAACTTGCTCGATTAGCTTCCTGATGCAATACAACTAATCAAACCCACTGCATCTACTATGACGGTATTTCATTATGCAATGTTGTTATTCTTTAGGTAGCTGTTTGTGTCAACTTTATGTCTCAGGATATTTCTTGGTTACCTTTCTAGGATAAATCAGCAGATGTTCGTAAAGCGTCCGAAGCATGCTTTACTGAAATGTTGAGGGTTTGTGGACAAGAAACGGTATGAACATCCAAAATTTTTATTACTTGATTGAGGTTTGCTAACTCTTTTAGCTGCTAGATGGCGCTAGACCTATCTTACATCTCTCTCCTTATAGGTATCCGAAAATTTGAGAGATATACAAGATTCTGCTTTAGCTGTTATTAGCAAACAACTGAAGCCATATGGACATTTCAAGGTATTATCCTACTTTCCATTAAATCACTGATCTCCTAATAAAAAATATATATTGTTTTTCTACTTTTCTATATCATTATGTTGATTTTTCTCGTGCCACATATATCCATTGCAGATAATTATGAATCTGGTGAATCTGTTTCATCAAGCATCGCGTTGGAAAGCAGCCTAAAGACAACAAAACCAAATGGTCATGGCGAACAGAAATGAACCTTCAGTATGATTTCTGTGGTTAATATCTTTCTTCTGAACCATAATGTATTTGTTAACTGATGTCCTGTTAATTTAGAGAGTTGTGCCTAACAAGGGATTCAAGCAAGAATCCATCTTGTCTTTTCAAGACATCAACATTCAGTCACAACAAGGTTGGTACGCATTTATTTTTTCCAGGCAACAAGGTGCAATTATTTTGGTAATGCTGCAAACAGTGTTGTAGATTATTGACTTAGTGTTATTTTCGCAGGATGACAGAGATAAGGATTATTGTTCGCAGATCTAAATTAGAAGAATTGCGTGTGGAGGAAATTCCAAATCTAGAGGTCTCTTCTCTCTTTTAAGATTTCTTTATTAATTTTATGAGATTAGCTTTTCCATACCACAGAGGAGGTCTTCATACAACTTTTTAGAATTTTTGTCAACTTTTGTGTGGCAGACCATCGGTGTTGACTTGGTTTAGCATCTGTGTGGCTTATGTAAATTTTTTGTATGTGATGATATGCTACATTCTTTATAGATGTTAGTAAGGGACTATACTTACTTCAAACAGAATGATGTCAAGAAATACTTTCGAGAGGATCTGCATCGGATGCTCTTAAGTGCTGACTTAAAAAATCAAGTTGATGGCATTGAGATGTTGCAGAAAGGATCTTTCAACATAAATTCTAGTTCTGATTGTGTAACTTTAAATTTTCTTTTAACCTTCGATTTGTTTATGATATACAGGCTCTTCCTCCATGGGAAGGGAGGTGATTGAAGTCTTAGATATACTCTTAAAATGGTTTGTGTTGAGGTTTTGTGAATTCAACACATCGTGCTTATTAAAGGTAAATATGATTTAATTAATTTGTTTGTTTTTTCAGTTAGCATGCCCGTGCGCTTGGCTGTTTGAATTTATCAAATGATATTTTTGAAAAAGAAATGAGTGGTTGCATATTTTATGACATTTTTGTTTCGAGAATTGCTAAAATTCAAATTTTTATTGATTCTCCAATATGTAGCTCTCTAATGACAGTGAAACATATGTCCTTATAATTCTTATATATCATATTTAAACCATCTCAGATCCTTTCTTGACTCTTGACCTTCTGTAACTTTGATAAGGTACTTGAATATCTTCTAGAGCTTTTGGATCTTTGGGAAATGAGGGGCTACACTATGACAGAAGGAGAGGCAACCCATCGAAGGTAACTGATGTGTTAACTGTGTATGTGATATGCTTTTCGTTGTTGTTAAGAGTAAGAGTTTTCTGTGTGTAAGTCTATAAGAAATGATTCTGGTTGTTTTGAATTGGCTTGAATTTTGTTTTTCCAAAATGTAATATCTCCAGCAGTATCCAATGTCTTATTATCTCGGGCTGCAGTCTGGACAAAACATTGAAATAGTTGGATAAAAATGTGGGAAGTGATGCAACTAGTCATCCAAACATAACGTCTAGGAACAACAGAACAAGGATTGAGTGAGTGTATGTTGGTTTCTTATTAAATAACTTTGGAGCTGAGGTCATGGTTAGCCAGCAACCTTATTTATTCGTCACTGCATTAAGTCTCTAGTGCTTTGTTGTTTTTGTGTGTTATATCTTTCCATGTATTCCACTTGGCAGATAAGTAGCCCGTTACAAGTTGAACTACTGAACGATATGATGACACCCGCAAAGCTGCATTATATACTTTGGCTATAGGCTATAAGATTCTTATAACTTACTATTGCTGGGTTGTTCATTTAGAATTTTTATACGATATTCATTGTTTCTTAAGCTAAGGAAGTTGTGGTGGCAAGTGAATGCATATTTATTACTTTTGTTTTGAACATCGTCTTTCCTTATAATTCTGCAAATTATGTAGTTGATGATATTTGGAGATATTTTGGGAAGCTTACTGTGGCACAAAGACGTATGTTATTTCAATAAAAGGTTAGTAAGTCGAGGTTCACATCAATTTTTCATCAGCTTCTTCCTCTCAAACAGTTCTTGTGCTTTTTTTGAATCGTCAAGCACGAAAAATGGAGAAGAGGAAGGAAGGCAAGCCAGGAGAAGCTACCTGGAAATGTGTGCGATTTTTCTTGCACAGTTGCATTTTGTTCAACCAAACAATGATTATTTCATGGAAATGTGTGTTTCTCTTATTTGTCTACAATCTAGATCTTTCTAGGTTCAACTAAGATATCATGAAAAGGTGTGCCGTGAACATCTTTCAACCAAATCCTGACTCAATCTACCTGGAAATCCATTATGTATACACTTGATAGTTATATGTTGGTTTTAGTTAGGCATGCACAATCCGGCCCGGCCCGGCCCGCCGGTTAACCGCCGGTTCGGGCCCGCCGGTTCATGAACCGGAACCGGGCTCGGAACCGGCGGGTTGAACCGGCTGAAGGGTCGGAGGGCCATAAGGGCCGGTTCAGGTTCAGGTTCAGGCATAACTTGAACCGTGAACCGGCGGTTCAAAACCGGCGGTTCGGCGGTTCGAACCGCCGGTTCAAAGGGTCGAACGGCTAGGGTTCGTAGGGGTTCAAAGTAGGGATAGGTATGAACCGGCGGTTCGCCGGTTTTGGGCGAAAACCGCCGGTTTTGGAGGAAAACCGCCGGTTTGAACCGGCGGTTCCGACCGGTTTTCGCCGGTTCCGGAAGCATTTCAGGCGTAGGGGGCTAGGTGAGGTCAGAAACCGGCGGTTTGTGTCGGAAAACCGTGGACCAACCCGCCGGTTTCGTGGAAAAACCGCCGGTTTTGAGGTTGAACCGCCGGTTCAGGCGGTAAACCGGCGGTTCGGCCGAAAATTTGAAAGTTTGAAATTTGAATTTTTTTTTTATTTCTTCCAATTTTACTCCTATAAATACCTCACTTCTCCTTCATATTTCCTTACCCCATTCTTGTGTTAACAAGGATTTCAATCTCAATCTCCATTTCTCTATTCTCTCATCATTCTCTCTAATTGCGCAAGTTTAATTCTACACTTTCTACTCACTACTATATTTGTTGTGCTCATAATTTACCACTTCTTTTATACTTCATACATATTTTATTCCAAGTCCATATTACTTTTCATTTATCAATATATTCAATATGTCTTCTTCTCGTGGTGGATCGGGACGTGGTGATCGGGGCAAGGGAATAGCCCAAGATCAAAGCACTACGCGTCCCTCAAAATCTCGACGACCTAGTCGTCGAGATGTTATGGACGAGGTTTCCCGATTGGCAGCCGAACGCATGCAAGTAAGTAATGAAAAATTTATTTTCCAATTCACATGCACAAAATTTCATTAATTTTTTTTTGCGTTCATACTTTTAACTTCTACGTACATAATATTTGTAGATGGAAGAAGATCATAGGACCGCCATGCTACTTGCTGAAATGCAACAAGGCGGGGGTAGGGGAGATGAGGAGTTCGACGTTACTATATCGTCGGACTCGGACAACAACGAGGATAGATCGCATTCTCGTATTCCTTCTAGCACCGGCGGAAATGAGGAGATGCCTCCCCCTGCACCCACTAACACGGCAAAACCTTTGAAATCGGACATTTTTATCAAACACTACAAGAAGGTGGCGGTGGTGATTCCAAGTCCTCACGATCCGAACTCTCAAGAAGAGACTTCGGACTTTCATGTTTATTGCAACTATTGCGATAAAGTGTACAAATGGTCCGCCGGTGGTGGATATGGCACCCTCCGTCGCCATTTAGTGGCAAAGCATCCGGTAGAATGCGGCACTGCCTCTACCCAAAGCCAACTAAACTTCCAACCCGCCGGCGCCGGCTCGGGTTCGTCAGGTGCGCCTCTATTTAAATATGATAAAAAGAATTTTGATGATACAATGACTAGATGGGCGGCTATGAAGCATATGCCCTTTAATGTTTTTGATGACAAAAGTTTTGAGGTTACTATGCAAAGTGGGTTGAATGTAGCAATCAAAAGAATAGGTCGAATGACCGTGCAACGATCTACCGTTCGGCAGTGCTTGGAGAAAAAGGTAGAATTATCACGTTATTTAGTTAACATGGGCCACAGGGTGAACATTTGCTCAGATGTTTGGACGGATTGTTTTAACCGTCATTCATACATGGGTATTACGGTTCATTTTGTGGACAACAGTTGGACTTTGAACAAGCGTTTAATTGGTTTTAGAGAATTTGAAAGTCCACACACTGCACCAGAAATTGCTTCTTTGATTATACAAGTGTTGAATGAGTTTCAGCTATGCAACAAGATATTTTCTATTGGTTTTGATAATGCAACTGCCAACACCGCAAGTATTGCCGATTTGATTGCGGCTTGTACACCGGTAATTGGAGGTAAGTATTTTCATCAAAGATGCATTTGCCATATTTTAAATTTATGTGTACAGGATGCGCTTGAATTATGGCAAAAGCATGTCTCTCCTATTAGAAATGCAGTTAGGTTAATCCATCAAAAGCCAGCTATTGGCAAAGCATGGAAGAAATATTGCCATCAAAAGAATGTCAGGTACACGAATTTTACTATGGATGTGTCTCATAGATGGAATTCGACATATGATTGTCTGAATTCTACCTTGACACATAAAGATGCTTTATGTGATTTTTATAGAACTAACCCATACCGTGATTTATATCTTTCGCATAGTTGTTGGGATAACAGTTTGGCTTTATTTAAATTGTTCAAATATTTCAAAAATGCTACTGTTGAATTGTCGGGTGTTTATTATTGCACTGTTGTTCGTGTTTTGGAGCATTGCATGTACATATCCCTTGGTTTTAAAACTTCAATGAAAAATGCTTCCTCTTCTCCCGAGTTAATGTGCGTTTTGTATTATATGATTGAAAAATGGCTCAAGTATTTCAGTGAGATTCCTAACGTGTTTTTGATTGCAAAGGTATTGGATCCAAAATGGAAATTAGCAGGTACCTCTAGAATTTTAGATTTTTATTATAACAATTCGAGTTCAATTGATCTTGGTCCCCTTCAAGCAATCCAATCCGATACCAGTGACGAATTTGGAGTCGACCTCTCAGAAACCTTTCAAATAAACCTCCCGGACCGGTCAGTTGTGCAACAAAACCTCGAGTATAACTTGCGCTCTCTCTACACCGAATATGAAACCAAGTATAACACCACTCACCAAGTCAGAAGACCCCCTCCTCCACAACATAACTATGGCTTTGCATTTCAAGCCGATTATGATGACCCCGACGCGCAATCCCAACTAGCCGACCTATACAACTACAGCACCGGCGGAAGGTCCTCAGGTATGGTCAGTGAATTAGATTTATATTTTGAATCACTCTTTTCCTTTGGTGATGAAGGTCCTACTCCTCCCGCCCAAATCGACGTCCTCGATTGGTGGGGAACCCACGAGAAAGATTTTCCCATCCTTGCTTCAATGGCCAAGGAGATTTTTTCTGTTCCGGCTTCCACCGTCGCCGTCGAGTCCGCTTTTAGTGTTGGCTCGCGCGTTTTGGATGAATCAAGAAGTAAGCTCTCGGCGAAAAATATGGAAGCCGTGATGTTACTTGATGATTGGGCCAAAGCTGACGTCCGAGAACAAGAAAATGATTGGAATGATCGTCAAGAGGGATCATAAGATGAATTCGCCGGGGATGAATATTAGGCCAACCGTCAACCGCCGCCGGCCAAGCCAAATAGGTATGTAAGGTAAGAGAACTACGTGGACTTTGATTCCCTAATGCAAATGAGCAATTGGGATACGTAGGCACCTCAACTTAAATTTTTAATTTAAGTTGAGCTCAAGTCCTTTTTCTTTTATTTCTTTTTTTTCCCATTAATTCCTACTTTAAAAATATGCAAATACAATTGCATAATTGTATTTGTATATACTCTAGTCGATGAAGTATATTTCTCTATACGGCTTAATGAGGGAAACTTTTGACAATTCTACTATAATTGTTGATTGTTAGACGAAACTCAACATTTAAAGTTGAATTGCTAAAGGTGTCCTTAATTTAGTTATGTAGAAAGATCTTCTTCGCCGGTTAAGAGTATATATATAATACACTTATACGTTTAAGAACTTCAACGTCGTTTCTTGTCATTTGTAATTAGTTCTTCACTAGTAGTCTCATTTGTATTTAAATTTTGTTTAAGACTTCAAGACCGCCATATGTTTTCAATTTGTAATTGTTGTAACTTGTAACGTGTAATTTGTAAATATGCAATTTCAATAAAATTGCAACTTTAGCCGTATTTTTTTCAATTTTATTTACTCACATTGCATACAAAAGCAAACTTGAAAAGTGTAATGTAATTTGATTAAAATTGAAAAGTTGAAAAATGCAAAAAAATAAAAATAAAAAAAATCGTCAACCCGCCGGTTCGGGCCCGGAACCGGCGGTTCGAGCCGAAAACCGCCGGTTTTGAACCGGTGCGTAACCCGCCGGTTTTTTGAACCTGAACCGGAACCGCCGGGATCTAGGCGGGCCCGGAACCGGCGGGTTCCGACCCTTGTGCAAGCCTAGTTTTAGTTAATGAACGCCATTAAGTGGGAATATCAACATATTTGGATATTGCTTTTATTACTAACTAGGGTCCTAGTTTAATCAATCGATTATGATTTTGTTCACTCTAATGTAGGGCATCCGTAGAACTTTGAGCTTAGTAATCTTGTGACAAAATGTATGAACAACTTATATATATGTTGAACATGTGTATACTCTAGAATATACGGAAAGGAATGTCTTTGGACCCAAATCTGTTCCAAGTTGTTGTCTGTCAAGGCAAGACATTCATTGTAAGCTGTTGATTTATGTTTTCATAACATTGAAGAGAAAGATCAATAATGACCTCATTGTTCCTCTCCTCTTTCTTGATTATGATAATTAGTTTTTAACGCCCACAGGTTTGGTCCAGCTGATTAAAGTGGGAACTTAGCATCCCAACTTTCAATCGGTACTCAAACTTATTACTAATTGTCTATAATCAACACCACTATCCAAACTGATTTGCAATTTTTCCTTGAACCCATTATCTCTTAATAATTTATAGATGTGTTAACTTTCTACTAATTTCTATTGTTTTTCTCTCATGGAGAACTATGGCCTTCCTGAAATCCACACAAATAGACTACCAATGCCGCATGCTTATTCTGGTGTTGGGCTCACAGACTGGAATGAAGGTATGGAAATCATAGAATATGGTTCTCTTGAATAGGTTAAGTATATAATTTAAAGACCTATGCATGATGTGCCAAAATGTAGTTATTAATTTGATTGGGAAAGGGTAAAGATGAGGAATATTTTCTAATGGAATGCTTTTTCAAAAGATTCTCTGATTTGTTCATTGATGCTTTTCAAAAACAGTTGTCTAAAGAACCAAATAGTGTGATAATTTATGAATATTAGTTATGGTGAATCAATAATATTTGAATCACATTTAATTTATTCAGGACATCTTAACTAGCTAAATGTGTAAATAATTTTTGAGAAACTTATTGTTGTTTTTTTCCATCAGGCTGTTGAAGGGATGCAAGTTGCGTGGCATGAATTGGCTTAAGCAACTGCTGACCCCAAGGGCAGCACAATGGATGAATTACAGAAAGTTGCTGATTGACTAGTTTCATGCCTGGCGAATAATGCAATTATTGTTTTCACGAGATCCTCATAATTATTATTTGGGTGTTAATTGAGGTCTGAAGTTGTTATTACTATTGTTGCAGGTTTTTTAGAACAAAGAGGCTTGCTTATTGGTGAGCTCGAGATCGACGGATTGGAATTGGATCAAGTTATATGGAAGATAACCGAACCGGTCGGATCAGTTAGCTGCAAGAAAATATTTATAACTCCCAATTTGCACAACTTTAACAGTAAAGCGGTAAGTTCGGAGTCGATCCCACAGAGAAGTTGGTGTGTCGAGTGTGTGAGTAGTGAACAGGGGGGGTTGGCTGCTGCCACGCTTTAACTTGGGAGTTTTTAACTACTGTTTTTAATCTAGACAGAATTAAACTAGCTAGCTTGATCAATGGAACTTTAACTACTGGGTCAAGTGAATTGCATGTAACAGCGGAAAAGTAAATGCGAGAATGTAAACGAAAATAACTTTGATTAAACTAAAAATCGAGTACAACGTGAAATTTAAACTAAGCTAACACTTCGGAAGCTAAGAAAGCGATAAGAACTGAGAAGAATCTCAGCGGGAAACTTAAGATAACGCTAATAGAAATAAGTATTCTGCATCGCTCCCTTCGGTCTCCCTTTTAACTAAGCTCTAAGCTAAGCTGGAGAGCTTAACTAAACTAAGCTAGAGAGCTGAACTACGCTAGATAACTAAGCTAAGCTAAACTAGACGGAAAGTAAAGTGTCGGATCCCCCTTCTTGTGGTGGCACATCATCTATTTATAAGCTCGATTCGACTCCCAGTTGGATAATGATCTTGACAAGGAATATTCGCTCATTCTGAAAGTGAGCGACTCATTGGTTGCTACGTGCTGTTCTTCTAGAATGACGATGCTTTTTGGTAACAGATTCGTATAACAACTTCGTCATTGCGTTCTCATATTCCGGCACGTGTCCCCTTCTAGAACCTCGTCCTTGATAACAGAATGGTGCGCCATATCCAGCTCATTTCCTCACGTGTTCTTCTTCTAGAAGCCAGCGGTCCCCACCTAACTGCTTGATCGCTCCCCCTTGATCAACTCCCCCGATTCTTGGCCTTTTTTCGCCTTTTTGTACTTGCTTGATCAGTTCGGCCTTGCTGCCTTGGTCAAGTAGCATTTCTACACATTTTAACACTTGTTTTGCGCGATAAACCGATCAAGTAGTATACATTTTACCCTTAAACCGATGCATGAAATGAGCCTTATCAAACTGCTCACACTTAAAACATACTTGTCCTCAAGTATAAAGAAAAAGAAAAGAAAAAGATAAGGCAAATTTCAGGCATGGTTTACTTATTTCACTAGTAAAAGAAAAAAAACGAAAAGAAAACATAACCCAACTTGACCAGTTTCTTTCCTTCAGCCCGTCTTTTTAATTATCTAAAAAGAAAACTAAAATATTTACAATACGTTATCTAGGGAGTGACTGGTGTCCTTAGGATGTCACTTGATCAGACCGAAGATTTGATTTGTGTTACTTGATCAAGCAGACTACCCACGAATACGCAGTAGCTCCCTATACCTGTTTACTGGATAAGATTTGGCAGGGTCAGTGGAATTTCTTCCACTATACCTGCTTCGGCCTTGTCTCTATAGGGATCAACCCTATTACCTTTTATCACAAAAGAGAACGAATTGGAAGGATCTCTCTTGTGCACGTTTGCCTCCAGTGTGTGTGTCGCCATGGTGATATAGGGGTCTGCCCATTCAGAATCCCGCTCCCTAGATATCAGTTTGATTTGACTTTGGAATGGTCGCTCTTTCTGTTCACCGATGGGTTCTTCCTTTCTCGAGGAGAAGTTGGTCACTATTTTTTTTGTGGCTGGGTGCATGCACAGATTTGGATTTATTTCCATCGGGTTTGTTGTTTTCCACTTGACGCCTTCTTCACCCAGCCTTAGTTTTTTTCCTGATTGTCTCTCCTGTCCATGCAGACTTGGTTCAACTGGATTGTGATACGCCTGGTCAGGCATGTCCTTGAGGGTACTTGGCGATTCAGGTAGTTGCCTTGTTGGCGTGGGATTTTCCTCCCGCACCCTTCTCAGTAGGGCAGCTTGGTCAGGTGGTTTTTCATTCCGATCCGGTTGAGAGATCTCTCTTGACTTGGCTGGTTGTGATGACTGGCAGAATTCCATAATTGCCTTTTCAGTGGCTTAATCATTCATTTCCCCAGTCATTGTTGCCTTGAACCAGTCAGCTGCTTCCCTTTTAAGCTTCTCATCATTAGTGAGGTCAGATGGTGGTTTAACGAAGAGTTCCTTTTCCAGATACTTTTGCTCCAGAGGTCTGACATCATCTACCGATTGAATGTTTTCGCTGTCCTGTGGCTTCCTTGCATCTTCATTAATGTCGACTGTAAATCGCTCT
Source organism: Salvia splendens (assembly GCF_004379255.2). NCBI lineage: Eukaryota > Viridiplantae > Streptophyta > Magnoliopsida > Lamiales > Lamiaceae > Salvia > Salvia splendens. The sequence goes on from NC_056038.1 coordinate 22,362,076, forward strand.
CCATTAAATTCAAGATTTATTGTCCCATGGCGGACATCAATGATTGTGCTGACGGTGGATAGGAAAGGTCTTCCCAAGAGGATTCCAATGGACTCTTCTGCTTCTGGCTCCGTCATCTTTATAACAAAGAAGTCGGTGAGGTACGTAAATTTTTTCACCCTGACGATTTCATTCTCCAGAATTCCCTCGGGGTAAATGGAAGGCCCATTTGCCAGCTGTATCACCATATCGGTTTCGACTAGTTTTGCTTCCCCTAGCTTTTTATACATAGAATATGGCATAACATTGATGGACGCCCCTAGGTCACACATTGCTTGCTCCGTTAGAACGCCCCTGATGGAAATTGGGAGTGTAAATACCCATGGGTCAGTCTTCTTTGGTGGGAGATCACTAGGTTGGATTACATTGGTCTCTTCGACCATCATCCCCTTCTCAGTAACCTGTTCACTCGTCTCTTCTTTTTTTTCGACTTGATTGAAGGTGATGGGCTCAAAGCTTCCGTTATGATCGAGTTTAGGTGCTGGAAAACTCACAGATGAACTTTGACAAACTGTTTCCGATTTCAGAGAGACTGTATTGACAATCTCTCGTCCTGTAGGTTGCTGCACTGTGGCTGGAAGCTTCCCTTCATTCCCTCTCAGTTCGCCCAAAGACATGGCTACCTGAGATAACTGCTTTGTAAGCATCTTGAGTGCAGCCCTCTGTTCTTTCTGAGTCTCTTGTATTTCTCGCATTGCATCTTGTGGTTGATGCGGGATCATCGCATCTCCTGGGCCCTCATTTTGCTGCCTGTTATACCTCTGATTAAATCGGCCTCCTCCATGGCCTTGTTGGTAGTAGCCGAAATATCCATACTGTTCCGGTTGATTCTGGAGAAATTGATTTTGCGGGTTCCCTTGGAAATACTGTGAGTTCCCTTGTTGGTTTCCTCTTTGGTTTGCGGGACATAATTCACCAGTTGATTGTTTGACTGCCTTCCCTGATTGCTAAACTGAGGGGTTTGATGTTGGTACCCCCAGTCTCCTTCCTGTGGTTGGCTTGACCAGTTACACCGTCCCCCACTTGACCAGTTCCTTTGAGGTCCACTTGACCACCATGCCTGACCTCCCTGCATTCTGTTCCCTCCAGTGTTTGGCCTTTCCTGGATTCGAGCAGGCTAGTTGGACTGCCCTTCGGAGGTTTGTACCTGATGTGTCGAGGGTGGTTGTGGATGGCTTTGATTCTGATCACTCCATCGAAAATTGGGGCGGTCCCTCCATGGAGCATCTTTCTGTTTCACTTGGATCCAGTTGCCATTCGCGCTCCAGTGGCCAACGGCATTTACTTGAGCCTGCGGTTCCACCTCTGGGGGAAACTCGTAGTAGTAGTAGTGATGTTCTTCTGGTGGGGACGGTTGCGGCACATACTGTGTTTCCTTTGGTGCAGGTGGTGCAGGCGGCCTCGTTTTTTCTACTGTTTCCAGCAGTTTCTTCTCCATCTGCTCGAATCGAGCCTCCAGCTTTTCATCGTTGCGCGCCTCTGCTGCGTGCACTGCTCCTCTTCTGAACTGCCCACGAGATGTTTCGTACGACCGCTTAGCCTCAATCAGCCTCTCCAAAATATTCTTAGCTTGGCTAAATGCGGTTTTCGAGAAGTCCCCTTGTGCTGCGAGGTTGAGGTCGTTCTTGCTGTCCACCGTGAGTCCGCCATAGAAGATCGAGTAGATCTCCTTCTCTCCCAGCTTGTGGTTAGGGGCTCGTCATACTCCTGTCTGGCTTCTGTAATTTCTCTTTTCAGGGCACTTGTTTTCGATGCTGGAAAGAAACGATCGAGGAATATCATGCGGAATTCGGCCCAAGTCCTGATGGATCCTTCTGGCAGCCTAGACAGCCAGACACCCGCGTCCCCCTTTAAAACGAAGGGAATAGCCTTAAGCCTGTAATCTTCGGATGTGGATCCAGCTGGCACCGGTTGAATATCACAGTATCGGCAGAATTCCTCTAGAAAAGCATACGGACACTCCTTCGAAAGGCCGTAGAAGTGGGACAAAATGGCCAGTACTCCTGATTTGATTTCGATGGTCCGCATCCCAGGAGTAGCGGCGATGGCATGTGTGGGCTCTCTCTCATCATGAGCGTTTAGAGAGCCGATTCTCGAGTCGTCAGGGAGAAGGGCCATTTTTACTTCTGCTTGTTCAGGTGGTGGTGGGTTTGTGTTCTGCTCAGTGGCTGCTGCTGCTTGTGCGGCTCTGTAACGAGTGGTAACTACGCCGGCTTCCTGTATTCTCCATTGAGTGTTAGTTCTTCTGTATACAAAGAGATGATTCCAGTAATCGCCTTGGTGGTACCTTCTCATCAACAGCAGGAAAAATAAATGAGAAAAGAAAGAAATAAAACTATTTACTCCTACGCACTACACACAAACATAAAATAACACCATGCTTCCCCGGCAACAGCGCCATTTTGGTGAGCGCGAGATCGACGGATTGGAATTGGATCAAGTTATATGGAAGATAACCGAACCAGTCGGATCAGTTAGCAAATTTTCGTTGCCACTTAATCAAATCAATCCCCAAACCGACTCACGCAAGAAAATATTTATAACTCCCACTTTGACCACTTTAACAGTAAAGCGGCAAGTTCGGGGTCGATCCCACAGAGAAGTTGGTGTGTCGAGTGTGTGAGTAGTGAACAGGGGGGGTTGGCTGCTGCCACGCTTTAACTTGGGAGTTTTTAACTACTATTTTTAATCTAGGCAGAATTAAACTAGCTAGCTTGATCAATGGAACTTTAACTACTGGGTCAAGTGAATTGCAGGTAACAACGGAAAAGTAAATGCGAGAATGTAAACGAAAATAACTTTGATTAAACTAAAAACTGAGTGCAGCGTGAAATTTAAACTAAGCAAACACTTCGGAAGCTAAGAAAGCGGTAAGAACTGAGAAGAATCTCAGCGGGAAACTTAAGATAACGCTAACAGAAATGAGTATTCTGCAGCGCTCCCTTCGGTCGCCCTTTTAACTAAGCTATCTAAGCTAAGCTAGAGAACTGAACTAAACTAAGCTAGAGAGCTGAACTATGCTAGATAACTAAGCTAAGCTAAACTAGACGAAAAGTAAAGTGTCGGATCCCTCTTCTTGTGGTGGCACATCATCTATTTATAAGCTCGATTCGACTCCCAGCTGGATAACGATATTGACAGGGAATATTCGCTCATTCTGAGAGTGAGCGACTGAAACGGTTAGGTGGCTCAGGGCGCTTAGGTGTCGTTCAAGTAAGGATACATCCTACTGGTCAGGATAGAGATCCTAATTAAACCTAGGCCCTGGTTTCAAAAAATTCCTCAACCCACTCCTACTGATCAGTATAGTGGTGGTAAGGGGTCGAATCCCACAGAGATGGTGCGTTAAAACTATTGTGGTGATATTCTGGATGGTTTGGTTAGCTACCACGCTCGGGTTGAGTCTCTACCTAGGCAAGAACTTAAAGGTAATTTCCTACTGACTAGAATGGGGAAAGTAGTGTAGAGGTGCAGCTGTGTACGTGGAAATGGGGAGACATTTTTTGTAACAGAAAATATTTGGAAGATACGGGATTCTATTTTGGGCTAGACAGAATATTCAGAGGGTAGTGGTAGTCATGGTGACTAGGCTGACAGATCTGCAGGTTATAACTAAAAAGTAAAGGACAAAAAGCAAAAAGCATCTAAAAAGCAAAGTGGTCCCCAACATTAGACTAGGACATCATCTTCTTCAACAACACAAACTAAAATCAGAAAATAATTCCAGATTCAACACAGAAACACAGTTTATCAATTCGCGAACACAGATCCACAAATAAGAACACCAAATCTGAATTCAAAACACAGAAACTGCAACTCCGCGTACTGGTCAACAGGAAACGAAACGCACTCAAACTAAACTTCACATGCAGCGATTCACTCACGATCGAACAGTTCCACGTTTAACTAAAGAAATTGCTACGGAAACAAGGGAAGAAAAGATTCAGCACTTAAAACACCAAGGAACCTTAGATCTAAGCTAACTAGGCGGAATAAGAAGGAAAAGGAATCAACACCATAACTGAATGGAAATCAACTTCTTAGCATTAACACGTTCGGATCTTCAACAAGTACTTCAAAAGCAGAAAATATCCAAAAGCAAGCAAAGATCCAACGTAAGGAAAGCAAGTAAATTAAACTACGAAAGCGAATAAAAGTGTTTTGCCACTCTGGGCGATGAAATCTCTAAGCTACGGTCTAGCTGGCTGGAACGGACGATGTGGAACTCCGGGATCATCTAGATCTTCAAGTGACCATGGCAGTGGCGAGGAACGAGATTCTGGACTGGGCTGAAAGACTAAACTCCGAGAGAACTCTCCTAAAAGTGATGATGATCCACCCTCTTTCTCTCCAAGTGGCTTCCTTTTATAGGGAGGCTTACCCTTGATTTTTAGGGTAAGACCTTGCGGTGAAATGACTTCTTTGCCCTTAATTGTGATTGAGCAGTCCCAGCTATCCCCCTTCTCCATCTCGAGCCATTTTTGCATGTATACTGGTCAGTACGTAATCGTCCTAACGCCCTTTTCACTTGAAGTGTCTGAAACTCTGCCTACTGGCTAGAACGCTTACCCTGCACGCTTAAGCAACTAGTTTTGCAGATATAATTCAATTATGCACATCATACTGACCCGTAACCTAGGCCTAGAATACGACTTATCAGCGACTCATTGATTGCTATGTGCTGTTCTTCTAGAATGACGATGCTTTTTGGTAATAGATTCGTATAACAGCTTCGTCCTTGCATTCTCATATTCCGGCACGTGTCCCCTTCTAGAACGTCGTCCTTGATAACAGAATGGTGCGCCATATCCAGCTCATTTCCTCACATGTTCTTCTTCTAGAAGCCAGCGGTCCCCACCTAACTGCTTGATCGCTCCCCCTTGATCAACTCCCCCGATTCTTGGCCTTTTTTCGCCTTTTGTACTTGCTTGATCAGTTCGGCCTTGCTGCCTTGGTCAAGTAGCATTTCTGCACATTTTAACACTTGTTTTGCGCGATAAACCAATCAAGTAGTATACATTTTACCCTTAAACCGATGCATAAAATGAGTCTTATCACTTATGCAGTTAAGGAGAGTACTCTTGATAGTCTGATCACGAAACTGTTGCTATGGCTTTTGGATGATGGGGTTCCACAGATGGATTATGGAAGTCAACTTTTGAGAGCTTTGAATGCTCTGATGTTAAAGATTTTTGGTAACTATCACTATAAGGCTTATGAGGCAAGCATTGCCAGTTTTTCTCCACTCTTCTTTTGAATATAATTGTCATTGTGTGATTGGATTACACGTGCAGTATAATGCAGAGCATACTTCATCATTTGTTGTGCTTATAAATCTGTTAAGACCTTTGGATCCATCAAGATAGCCATCTCCTGCATCAAATGAGTCTCACAAAGGTATTATATCTTGATCTGTTTTATCTTTTTTTTTCTTTTAATTATGTATTGTTTTTACATTATTGATGTAGTGAATCTTCCTCTTGTAAGAATGTTATGTTGCATAGTTTGACGACACTGTTCGGAAGCATTTGCATAGTCTTACGTAATCGATTGATAATTATTGTTTGAACTCTTGGAGATCTATGCAGGTGCTTCACTCTTAGTTTTTAGTCTGTAACTATACAACACTATGTTCTTCTAGTCGAGTGGTGCCATTGCATGACGGGTGTAAAAAAAATGTCATTGCCACGAGCCGCTACAGAACTATTTTATGGCGACCGCCATGGCGCCATGGCGGTGCCATGGCCTTTATAGCATCCATTTTGATTGGGCTGCACCAAATCGTCAGCCCATTTAACCAAATAATATGGCCTAATTGTATTTAACCCTAAACCCGACCCAATTAATAAAATAAACTGACAATTAACTCAAAACATAGGGCATTTTTATAGAACACACTACTTCAGCGGTGCCACCCCTAGTGCCCTAGTTTCCCTTCCCCCTGCCGCCCCCGCCTTAGCTGAATGATGTAATGATAATTAAAAATTTTATTAATAAATAATAATAAAAATTATAATTTTAATTTAATCAATAATAATAAAATTATTTAAAGACTTTCTTAATGAATTATGAATTAAATACATAATAATAATTGTTATAATATTTTTTATTATTATAATGCATAATTTTAATTAATAGATTCAGATTTTCTTATTAAGTTAGTATAAGTATATAGCATAATAATATAATAATATTGATAATAAAATTATAGTTATTAATTAATGTTGTGGAATATAATTCTTTTAAGATAAAAAATAGTATCTACGTACTCATAGTAGATTAATCCTCTTATCATGCCTTTTTATTTTTAATTTTCTTGATATTCTCTTTGCTTCATCTGGTGAATATTTATATACTCCTTTATTTATTGGTCTTTTCTAAAAATTCTGGATAGTACTATTATATTTATATACATGTTGTCTTTGGTTCCCTGATGTAGTGTATTGCGCTTACTGAGATACTTTTGTATGAATTGCATTGACAAATGAGGCCGCTGATTCAAAATTGTTATCTTGCTACTGAGTTTTTTGTTTCAGCTATTGCGTTTTTTAAAGATCAGGTTGAATAACAAACAAATTTGGTTCCATCTTATGAGATGTTGATCCGTTTACTTTGTGTTATTCCTGGCTGGAATGAGAAAAATGTTCAGGCCGTGATATCTAGGTTGGTGTGCCAACATTGCAATGTTTTGGAGCAGTTTGGTTTGGACAGTCAGTTATTTAGAACTGACTTATTTATCGAAGGAACAAATGATGAACATGGTTGAATTTTGTGAAGGTAAAGTTTTCATATTGGGTATTTCTCATGTGGCTCTTTCAGATGTATAAAATTATGAAGGAACACTTGAATTCAAAAAGCTTCTTTGTTGAAGGCCTATCCTGGATGGTTTGGTACTTCTCATATTAAGCTGAAGGTGCTCAAAAGAGGGGTTTTATTGAATCATAATTGTCAAATATGAATAGGAATTAACTGTTATTTTGCTTTTCTTGAATATATAAAGGTATTTCTGTCTGATGTTAAACCTGCTTTAGTACGAGGTAAATTCTTTTTGGTATAAACTGTCATTTTTCCCAATATATAAGTTTGTTCTTGTAATAGCCGTGTAACGAATTTCCTGAGATTTTTGAAATAAAGTTGGAAATTTAGAAAGCAATTTCATCTCTTTGATTAATTATTGTACGATGAGTACGATTCTTAGAATTATAAGAAACATGATACAATTCATGAGGAATACTAAAACTAGAAATTTAAAGAGGAAAGACGAGAGAGTTTTCGTTTATTTCTTGAGTAAACGAGATACACACTAACTAGCTATTACATGTTGAAGAAGAAATTACAATAGAACAACTCTGTTACATTATGGAGGAAAGAAAAACTAGCTCTGGGCCCCTCCTTAGCACGGGTTCGGCCAGATTCTTTGACGGCCCGTTGGGCCGAACGGGCGAGGTGGCCGCAAGATGAGGAGACCAACCTCTTGTCCCTGCCAAATACGAACCGTTAGACTAAAAATGCTTAGGGAAAAAGAGAGTTAACAGCTTGTACCAAGGAGGGAAAGGAAAAACATTACCTTTCACAAAGGAAAATGAAGAGCTTGGCTAAAAGAAGAACAAGGCCAGCCGGCAGCAACAGACTCCCTGCACCTCCACCTCACAGCTGCCATTGCCGAGAATATTGCTTACAAACCCCTGCCATTCAGTTGTGCACCTGCCACAGGAGACAAATCCTATAAATGAACAAAGTATCAAGCATTTACAAGTGTTAAATGCAGTTAAAGGGACTGCATAGTGCAGCGGCCAAAACAGAATTCCCACGAGTACACAGCCTGCAAAGCTGCAGGAAGGCCAGCCAGGTTTGCACAACCTAAGGGTCCCGCTCGACTGCATACATACACAACCTTACGGGCTTTCAGTTACACACCATTATATATAGAGTATAGCCTCAGCCTCACCCTCCTTCATCACCACAAACCATTCAAATCGGTGAGCTAAGGAGTGAGAGAGGGGCTGAGTTAGAGACAGGAAAACAGAGCAACGCAGGAAGGTAATCTCCACCCCCTTCTTCCTTGTCTCCAACTCAATCATGAATCATGTTAACATGTAGAAACATAACATGATAGGAAATCACAGTATGTTAGACTAAGAGAGAGCATCGTTACCCTCACCATTAAATACTCAAAAGAGGCACATCATGTTAGGAATCAAAAGAATCATAAGCTGCTCTTAGTTCAAAATCAGAAACAAGCAACTTAAACTCGTTCCAGTAGGCAGAATTTCACAAGATCAAAGCTCGATCAACAACCATAGTCAATACTCTTAAATCGCACTTTGCTGCCGAAATTTCAAACCGATTAAGTTAAGTACTAGAAGAAGGAGAACTTAGCTTAGACCGTGAGGTTGTCCGTTACAATTAAGGGAGCGGACCGACTGTTCCCGGCGGCGACTTCGTCAGGTGAAGGGACTCGACGGAGGCGTGAGCAGCAACGAAGAGCGGTGTCGCTGCCCAACCAGAAGCGGAACGGCGTGAGCAGCGCCTGAGGCGTTTTCGCCACCGCGAGAGAAAGGCAGCAGCAGCTCGCTAACTTCGAGCCAAACCGACGAGAGGGCCAGGGTCGACGGCGCCGGGTCGCCGTGGAGTGACAGAAGGAGGCGGCCGGCGGGTACGCCGCGAACCGGGAAGCGATGGAAAGAGAGCGACAATAGGCGGATGTCGCTGCCTTTTCCCATTGATCGTGAACCATTTCCAATTAGGATTTGGTCTCAACGAGCAAGGGAGTGGAGAAAAGCTGAGAAGAGGAAGGAGAAATCCACCACGAATGATGAACCGCCGGTCGGGAGAGGAAGGGTTGTCGGTTGTGGAGAAGAGGGAGATTAGGGATTTGAGAAAATGGAATTTGGGGAAAGAGAGGGGTAGAGCCGATGAGAGGGAGGATATATTTTTATTTTGGGCCTCTCTCATCAAATTCAGTTTGGGCCATTCCTTTTGTTAAAATTGAATTAGGCCTCCTTTTAAAATGGAAACGGGTCACTACAAATAGATTTCTCTTGGGCCACTGCCCTAAATAAATTTAAGACAAGGAAATTTAAATCCCTAAGCTACGGAAGAAAAGGAAATGTTAGTCGTGTTGAAATAGTATTCAATAAATAATTAAAGCAAACTTTTATTAGTCCAAGTAAGTATTTCAAGATACTTAAAGAAAATAATCCAGGAATTTATTGTACCCGAGCAGTTCAGCAAGATTTCTGAATAAATTAAATCGCCGATTTAATTAAGGATTTAAGATTTCTAAATTTAGAAAGGAGGAAGTAAAATGATAAGCACATGCTTCGGCATGCATACATGCAAGATAAATAGTTACTTAAAGCCTAATTTAAGTATATTATTTGTTATAAAGGAACGTCGTCGCACGACGAGTAATTTCAAGTCAGGAAGCGCCCGTTTGAAAGAGTTTAAGAAAACGAGGTGGGCTTTTCTTTCAAAACGTGACTTTATGTGAAAAACATGAATATTTTGAGATGAGTTGCCATGCCATGTTTTATTTATGACTGCCTATCTCCTGGCTATGCCAAGCAAGTTAAATCGAATTCAGGTCCCAGTACGGCCGCAAACCCTACTCGGACTAGTGTACACATAGGGACCGTGTGCTAGCGCCAGCGTTGGCCGGTCCAGTGACCGTCGTGGAATGTGTGGCCACATTTCCGGTTCACATAGATCAGATATGGTATTTTATGAGAAGTTATATGACTGCAGTCTACTTACAGAAAGAAATAAAGTTTTAGGTGACTAGGAATTGTTTTCAGAAAAACCCCGTGTTCACTCAAGTTTGGCTGACAACTAAAAGAGAAATGTTTTCGGCATGAGCCCACTGAGTATAACAAGTACTCAGCCATGCATATTGTTTTTCTTAATGTGCAGGTTGATCGTTGTCGAAGCGGATGAGGTGTTGGGAAAGAAAATAAATTAAGGAGTAAGGTAGCTGATGTAGTATGTCTTCATACATATTACATCGTCTTGGTACTCTTCCGTTGCAAGATCTGGAATTTTCTTTAGAAAAGATTATGCACCCAGAAATTACGTTGATTCGATATGGTTGTATCCTTTATCACATCCAGACAATGTTTTTGTTGAATTAAGTATCACCCATGATGAGTTTGAGACCATTTAGTAAGTTTAGTAGCGAAATAGCTACGCTTTCTTTAATTAGGGAGTTGTGGTCGTGACAGTTCTTTAATTCAAATCATTGTAGGCATCTGCAGCTTCAAAAAAGGTTGTTAAAGTAACTTATTCTACATCATCAGCGGTGACTGGTAGCATGGGTTGTCTTCCACGTGACGATATCAGTGAAAAGATCACCCCTACTTTGTTTTAAAGAGTTCAAATCATTGTAGGCATCTGCAGCTTCAAAAAAGGTTGTTAAAGTAACTTATTCTACATCATCAGCGGTGACTGGTAGCATGGATTGTCTTCCACGTGACGATATCAATGAAAAGATCACCCATACTTTGTTTTAAAGAGTTCTGATCAGTGGCGGACGTAGGTGGAGGAGGTGAGGGGCTTAAGCCCCTCCCAAACCATTTTTTTAAAAAAATTCCTACTGCAATTTTTTTTTTTAAAATTTCGAACCTATAGTCAGCCCTCGCCAAGTTAATAACTCTGATGTCTAAATTATTAGAGATTTAATAGAAAGGAGGGGCTGAAATTAATATTACAGACGAATTCTTGCAACAATGGCGGAGCTGAATTGAGGAGGAAGACGATCAACTTGTAAAGTCATTAAAGTTAAATGAATAAAATAATAAAAGTTAAGTCTATACCTACCTACTGCCTATTCCAATAAAATAATATAAGTACAAAAAGTCTATGCATTCTGCCTATTCCTTATTTAATAAAATAATATAAGTACAAAAAGTCTATGCATTCTGCCTATTCCTTATTTAATCGACACTGTCTTACAATTAAGTTAAATGAATAAAATAATAAAAGTAAAAAAATCTGCCCTATTCCCTATTTAAACCTAATAAAAGTTGTCGAGCCCTACCCAAATTCCAAACGGAGAAAAAAAATGAAAATTTCCCCCAAATTCCAAAAGAGAATTACTTGTCTTCTTCGCAACTTTAATTGGTAGAGTGAGGTCAGTTTTTCCTTTTATTTTGTCATAGTTTACACAATCACAATGTGTTAGATACTTTATATTCATAACTTTTATTTACATAGTATTTTGTGATTTATTGAACTATTTTGCTAAATTGCTAATACAGAAGATGGAACGTTACTTTAAAAAAATGCAAAGTGGTGGTTCTTCATCTTCTTCAAGTGCTAGAATTGTTGAATCAGTAGAAAATCAGTCTGCAATAGAAGTTGAATTGGATTTGAATGATATTGATGCTGATCCAGGAAAACGAAAGTCAATAGAGGCTTTTGATGTTGCTATTCGGGATAGAGTACGGATAGAGTATTTGGTTAAAGGTCCTTGCCAACCAATTGGGAATACATATCCGAAAAAAAAATATGGTATTCAAGAAAGAAGTTTTCAAGATGCTTGGTTTACAAAATTTCCATGGTTAGAGTATAGTGAATCAAAAAATGCAGCCTTTTGCTTTTGGTGCTATCTTTTCAAGCAATCAGATAAAGGAGGTCGATATGCAGAAGATGCTTTTACAAAGACAGGCTTTAACAATTGGAAAAATGCACTAGAAAAATTCAATCAACATGTTGGGGCTGCAAATAGTTGTCACAATAATGCTCGAATTCAGTTTGAAGCTTTTCAAGATCAAAGGCACGGTGTGGCAAATGTATTTCGAGCAAATACTCGTAAGGAGGAAGTTGCATATCGTGTTCGATTGACTGCTTCATTGGATGTGACTCGTTTTCTTTTAAAACAGGGATTGCCTTTTCGTGGACACGATGAATCAAGTAGTTCTTCAAATCTAGGTAATTTTCTTGAGTTGCTTCAATGGCTTGGTCAACATAACGTCGATGTTTCCAAAGTATTGGGTACAAATGCTCCTGCTAATAATCAGATGACTTCTCCACGAATTCAAAAGGAGTTAGCAAATGCGTGTACTTCAGAAGTCACACTTGCCATAGTCAAAGATATTGGGGATAGAGTTTTCACTATCTTGGTTGATGAGGCTCGAGATGTTTCATTGAAGGAACAAATGGGTGTTGTGTTTAAGATACGCGAATAGTGAAGGATATGTGATTGAGCGATTTCTTGGGATTGTACATGTAACTGACACTTGTTCTCGTTCTTTGAAAAATACTATTGATGCTTTATTATCGAAGCATAATTTATCTCTATCCAGAGTGAGAGGTCAAGGATACGATGGAGCTTCAAATATGCGAGGTGAGTTCAATGGATTGAAATCTCTAATATTGCAAGAAAATCCTTATGCCATGTACATCCATTGTTTCTCTCACCAACTCCAATTAATAATTGTTGTTGTTACTAAGGGTGTTAGAGTTGTGAAGGATTCTTTTAACTATATCTCTATGATTGTGAATATGGTTGGGGCATCTTGTAAGAGAAAGGATCAACTTAGGAAGTTGCAACATGAAAGATTAGTTGCACAACTTAATGATGAAGAAGTGACTAGTGGAAGAGGTCAAAATCAAGAAACTACTTTGGTAAGACCAGGAGACACTCGTTGGGGCTCACATTACTCTACATTGCTTCGTTTATGCTCTATGTGGCCTGTGGTTGAGAAAGTGTTGGAAATTGTTAGAGATGATGCCACTATCCTTGATAATAGAAGTACTACTGAAGGCCTTATCGAAAGGATGGATAATTATGAGTTTGTTTTTACTTTGCACTTGATGAAACACTTACTAGGAACTACAAATGAATTGTCTCATGCCCTACAACGGAAAGATCAAAACATTGTACAAGCTATATCATTGATCCAAAGTGTGAAACATCAATTGCAAAGTTTTAGGGAGGATGGATGGGAAGCCATGTTAGACCAAACAAATAGATTTTGTGAGTTGCACAATATTTCACAAGTTAATATGGAGGACATCATACCACGCCCTGGTCGAAAAAAGCATGGAGCAGAGTTAATCACAAACTTACATCATTATCGGGTAGAGATTTTTTATCAGGTAATCTAATATTGTTATTCATATTTTTATCGATATATTTACTTGTCATTAACTTATTGTGGCTGCAATGTCAAGGTTGTTGATTTAATTATACAAGAGATGAATAATCGGTTTTCTGAAGCTAGCACCGACTTGCTAAAATGCATAGCGTGTCTTGATCCAAGAAATTCTTTCTCTGAATTCAATGAGCATCAAGTCATTCATATTGCTACTTTATATCCCGATGACTTCTCTGCGAGCGAATGTTTACATCTTCCACGACAAGTTAGTAATTTTATTGCTAATGTGCGGTGTGATCCTCAATTTGTTGCGCTTAGTGATTTGGGAAGTTTTGCTATGAAAATGGTCAAAACTAAGAAGCATTTAGTTTTTCCATTGATGTATCGGATTATTGAGTTGGCCTTGGTTTTACCTGTTGCTACTGCTTCTGTTGAGAGAGCATTTTCTGCAATGAAGACTATCAAGACTGATTTACGAAATCGAATGGGAGACGAGTGGATGAATGACAGTCTAGTTGTGTACATTGAGAAGGATATTTTTTCAACGATTGATAACGAGCCGATCCTGCAGCGTTTTCAATCGATGAAAACACGTAGAATTCAGTTGCCACCGCTTTACCAATCTATATTATTATGCTTTTTGTCAAACTTGTTTTGGATTTATTTTATGTATTAGATATTTATTTATTTTTAGAATTTTTATTATTATTTTTTATATAATATATATATATATATATATATAGGTCCATGATCAATTGAGATTTTTTAGGCTAATTGAGAAATGAGATGCAACATCAGCCACTCATTTTTATTAAATGAGTGGTCCAGATTTTGCCACACAAAAAATATTTTTAGATTAATTTATTATAAAAGGGCAGAATGGTAATTTCATGTTTTATCTTCTTTGCCATCAATAATTTTCCCAATTTCACTCAAAAAATCTCCTCCTCGTCAACCACCGCCGCTCCTCATCTCCGCCGCTGTCGCACGACTCCACATCCTCCTCCACTGCCGCCGCCATTGTTGCGCCTCCGAATTGGAAGGCGAAATGGAAGGCTTCTCGATCGACGCTGCCGAGTTCCCCTATTTCTCCGGCGTCAATCTGTTCGACAGTATTGATTTCGACGATCTTTTCCTCGGAATCGACGAGAGCGACGTTTTGCCCGATTTTGAGATGGATCCCGAGCTCCTCGCCGACATCATTGATTTCTACTCTTTGTTGGATTTTGTAGTGAGATCTGCGATTTTACTCATTTTTCCTGAATTGGAATTTGTAGATCTAAAAATTGGAACAATAAGATTTTTGAGATATTGAATCCTCATGTCGAAATTGTTAGATATTTTAATTGACTAATAGATTTTGTGTATGTTGGTGGAAGCTCTACTATGTTTCTGAATTTGATAGAGTTGTTGACATTTTAATAGAGTTGTTGACATTTGATATTATCGCTATTGATATGTGAATTATAAGTGTTATTTTTTAGTTGTTGACATTTTAATAGAGTTGTTGACATTTGATATTCTCGCTATTGATATTGTTTTTGAGCTGTTGACACTTTATACAAGTCGTTGACAAGCTGTTGACATTTTATATACAGGCTATTAATATGCTGTTGACATTCTGCTATAAGTGTTGCCATTTGATATGCATGCTATTGACATATATTGTACGCACATGATGCCTGAACTTGTGTCAATTAAAAAAATTAAGATAAAATAGTTGTTATTTTTTAATTACAAGAATTGTTTTTGAGTTGTTGACACTATATACAAGTTGTTGACAAGCTGTTGACATTTTGCTATAAATTGTTAACATTTGATATGCAGGCTATTGACATGTGTTGTATGATCATGATGCCAAAACTTGTGTCAAATAAAAATTGAAGATAAAATAGTTGTTATTTTTAAATTACAAGAATTGTTTTTGAGTTGTTGACACTATATACAAATTGTTGACAAGTTGTTGACATTTGATATACAAGCTGTTGATATTTTCATATAAGTTGTTGATATTTGATACGAAAGCAATTGACATGTATTGCATGATCATGATACCAGAACTTGTTTCAAATTAAAAAATTAAGACAAAATAGTTGTTCTTTTTTAATTATAAGAATTATTTTTGCGTTGTTGACATTTCAATACAAGTTGTTGAACTGGTTGACATTTCATATATATTACATACTGCTAAGTTCAAAAGTCAGAAACCACAATAGTTGTTCATGGTTTGTGTGGGTAGTGCAGGTTTTAGGAAGAAGCCTTCACCAACCCAAAGTTTGATGAGTTTAGAGGCACGTATCTCACAATCTTCGGGGAATGCACCCAGGTAAAGGAAACAACCTCGAAGTCTAGCGGGCAAGTAAAGGTAGCTGAGAGCCAAGATCTTCAATTAGGAACCCTCCCCCATTGCAGCAACATCAACAGTATCTTCTTCTATCCTTTTCCATAAATCAATCTTTTCTGTCTCCTGAATGAGTTGTTGTTGACATAATTGTTGACATAAATAACGTTTGATGTTGACATCGTAGTTGACATAAATAACGTTTGATGTTGACATCGTAGTTGACACGAATAACGTTTGCTGTTGACATCGTAGTTGACATAAGATCAAGATGTT